>NW_026100247.1:0-5755 GCF_025091365.1 Daktulosphaira vitifoliae
AAAAATTATATTGATCAATACACTTTTTAATAAGTTATAGCATTATAAAGTTAAAAATGTACAAATAAAATTGAGAATTTTTACATAATAATAGCATTTGGTAGCCATTTTCACCGTGAAGACGAAATAAAGTCCGAAATTTTTTTTTTACATAATAAAGTATATTACATTAGCTTCAATTTAATATATATATAAAAGTGTCAGACTTTCCGGAACACTTTCAAAATTTAAGTTGAAAAAGTAAATTTTTTGTGAAAAAGNGTATGTAAAGATTAAAAAACGCTTCGATGCAAATCTTTAGATAGTGTTTAATTTTAAAAAATTGGTGGATTATTCCAAAAGCTTCATAAACTGCTAGTTCCTTATTAATATCCTGATTAAGACAAAGTATGTCGAATAAAAAAGAGATTATTAGAAAATAGTATTTCCCATAAAAAAATTATATTGATCAATACACTTTTCAATAAGTTATAGCATTATAATGTTAAAAATGTAAAAAATAAAATTGAGAATTTTCACACAATAATAGCATTTGGTAGCCATTTTCACCTTGAAGATAAAATAAAGTCCGAAATTTTTTTTTTCCATGATAAAGTATATTACATTAGCTTTAATTTAAGATATATATAAAAGTGTCAGACTTTCCGGAACACTTTCAAAATTTAAGTTGAAAAAGTCAATTTTTTGTGAAAAAGTTGTCATATTGAATCCTCCCCTGTAGGCAGGTAAAAAGTCAGATTTATAAAAAATATATACCAAATGATAGGTAAAAACATCATGCATCTACAAAAAAAGATTTATATTGATCCATACATCTTTCAAAAAGTTATAGCATTATAAAGTTAAAAATATAAAAAAGAATTTTTTTANATAATAGAATATCCCATAAAAAAATTATATTGATCAATACACTTTTCAATATGTCATAGCATTATAAAGTTAAAAATGTAAAAAATAAAATTGAGAATTTTCATACAATAATAGCATTTGGTAGCCATTTTCATCGTGAAGATAAAATAAAGTCCGAAATTTTTTTTTTCCATGATAAAGTATATTACATTAGCTTTAATTTAAGATATATATAAAAGTGTCAGACTTTCCGGAACACTTTCAAAATTTAAGTTGAAAAAGTCAATTTTTTGTGAAAAAGTTGTCATTTTGAATCCCCCCCTGTAGGCAGGTAAAAAGTCAGATTTATAAAAAAAATATACCAAATGATAGGTAAAGACATCATGCATCTACAAAAAAAAGAATTATATTGATCCATACATCTTTCGAGAAGTTATAGCATTATAAAGTTAAAAATATAAAAAAGAATTTTTTTACAAAAATCGTATTTTTTTTATTAAGTTTAATGTCTGTTTTCACCATGAAGATAAAATAAAGTCCGAAATTTTTTTTTACCATTATAAAGTATATTACATTAGCTTTAATTTAAGATATATATAAAAGTGTCAGACCTTCCGGAACACTTTCAAAAGTTACGTTGAAAAAGTTCTACTTTCTATATGCATTTTTATGTTTTGAATCCCCCCTGTATTTAGGGAAATGGTCCGATTTAAAAAAACAGTATGTCGAATGAAAGATCTATATAAATACTACTTCTCATAAAAAAATTGTAATGATTCATACATTTTTCAAAAAGTTATAGCATAATAAAGTTAAAAATGGAAAATACAAAATCGAAAATTTTCAATTTTTAATTAAGTTTAATGTCTGTTTTCACCATGAAGATAAAATAAAGTCCGAAATTTTTTTTTACCATTATAAAGTATATTACATTAGCTTTAATTTAAGATATATATAAAAGTGTCAGACCTTCCGGAACACTTTCAAAAGTTAAGTTGAAAAAGTTCTACTTTCTATATGCATTTTTATGTTTTGAATCCCCCCTGTATTTAGGGAAATGGTCCGATTTAAAAAAACAGTATGTCGAATGAAAGATCTATATAAATACTACTTCTCATAAAAAAATTGTAATGATTCATACATTTTTCAAAAAGTTATAGCATAATAAAGTTAAAAATGGAAAATACAAAATCGAAAATTTTCACACAAAAATAGCATTCGGTAGCCATTTTCACCGTGAAGATAAGATAAAGTCCGAAATTTTTTTTTTTCATGATAAAGTATATTACATTAGCTTTAATTTAAGATATATATAAAAGTGTCAGACCTTCTGGAACACTTCCAAAAGTTAAGTTGAAAAAGTTCTATTTTCTATATACATTTTTATGTTTTGAATCACCCCTATAGTAAGGCAAATGGTCCGATTTAAAAAAATAGTATGTAGAATGAAAGATCTATATAAATACTACTTCTCATAAAAAAATTGTAATGATTCATTCATTTTTCAAAAAGTTATAGCATAATAAAGTTAAAAATGGAAAATACAAAATCGAAAATTTTCACACAAAAATAGCATTCGGTAGCCATTTTCACCATGAAGATAAGATAAAGTCCGAAATTTTTTTTTTTCATGATAAAGCATATTACATTAGCTTTAATTTAAGATATATATAAAAGTGTCAGACCTTCATTTTAAAAAAATTAATTTTTTGTAAAAAAGTTGTCATTTTAAATCCCCCCTTGTGGGCAGGTTTAGGGTTAAATTTATGAAAAAAATATACCAAATGAAAAGTAATGATATTATGCATCTATATAAAAAAGATTTATATTGATATGTTAATTTTTGAAAAAGTTATGGCACTTTTAAGTAAAAAAAATTGAAAAAATATCGAAAATTAGCGATTTTTAAATTTACTCGGTGACATCTAACTGCCGAACACAGCTTGGAAAATACTACTGTTGGCCTTCGGAGTTCATCGAGAAAACGACTACAGACTTATCCATCGATCGTACTTTAAAGTTATTGTTGAATTATGTTTTTTTAAATAAACTCTGTTCTATTTTTTTTTTTCGTGCATAAAACTAAAAAAAATTAAAAATTGGAGTTTAATTTGAATATATCACTTTTTAAATTATTTATTTTATGCATAATTAGTAATTATAATTAAAGGAACACACAACACATGTGAATTTTTAAATTAATTTTTATGCGTCATACAATTAAAATAACACCGGCTCTGTTAAATCGTATACGTTAAATGAATATTGTATTTCAATAAATAATTAATTGAAAGCCGTTTATTTAGCTTTGGCACTGGACACTTTATAACCATAATTTTTTTTACATTTGGCCTGGGAAATTTTTAGTATACTAATTATTTATAAGTGAAAAATATTAAAATTTAAATTAAACGATAATTATTTTAAAATATTTTTAAAGTTAAATAATAACTCGCAATAATTCGGAAGTGAAATAAATTATTTGATGATATCTGTCTCTATGGCATGGTTTAATTTTACCATTGAATTTCATATTTTCCGTTAATTCAAATACTTCATTTCTATATAGGAAACACCATTATCGTATAAAACCAAAAGATTTTATTAAATACCTCAAAATCAGTTTTTAATATTAAATTATTTATATTATCTTTCACTACTCTTTTATTCATTTAATCAACCCGTTCTGTAAATTAATTAATCAACTCCCGATACAATACAGGCTCAATGATTTTCTCATAAGACATTTCACTACTTGCTAATTTATTGTCTATTAAATGTCGACACATTGTAGTATATCGTTTACATTTTACATTCATAAGTGTTAAATTTACCGAGTACAATAGATTATAATAATATTAATTGATGCCTTAAACTATTGTAACTTTCAATATTTTTTATTTATTTATTCGTATCTGTTCTGACTATTTCGTTTTGATATGAATAAATTCAATTTCATGTTTGAAATAGTTTACTTTATTTATACAAATACATTTTGTTTCATTTTGTTTCATGTGTGCGGTTACTAACTATATAGACGTGCGATTGTTCCTTTAAATTCATTTTTTATTGTACAAAAAAAAAACCTATTTTACACATGTTTGCGTTCTTAAAATTATACATTCACAATTATATATAAATTTTATTACTCCCTGATTACGATAATTTATAATATTTTTCACTTATGCTATTATAATGATTATAATGATAAATATATTTATTTACTTTTATTTCGATATGAATATATAGCATCTCGCACAGAGCGTTTGAAGTATTGTTGGTCAACCGTGAAATACGATAATGTGTATTCAATTACGAAAATAGGATATAGAGGGAGATTCAATGTTTTATTTTTCAATGACATGTAATTTTTTTTAATAATATTTAATCTTATAACCCGATATGTTACACGACCAATCTTATTTATTTTTGTTTTTTGCCTACTCGATCGCATAGTTAAATATATTATATTTACATTTCAAATATTTTACTTTGAAGAAAATGATTTTTACTTTAAATTACATTTTTTCTTTTTTTATATATAATATGATTTCAAGTATGTAATATTGTTATATCGGTTTTCACTTGATGCACTCTAATATTATCATACACAAAGATTCACTTACTTTATCAGTTTGTATCGACCAAAGAGAGAATAAACATTTCATAATGTTGTCCGACGCAATTATGCTTTTATATATATACATATGGTGGGAACAAATAAATAAACACGGATTGTATTTCAAACAATTTATTATTTATTTTAATAAATATTTAAATATTATTTTAATAAATATTTAAATATTATTTTAATAATATTTATTTTAATAAAAAAAATTATTCCGCACTCTCATTATTGCGTTCTGAAACAAAAAAATTGTACACTTATCGTATGTTGCAACATAGCGAATTTATTGGATTGGAGTTAGAGGCAGAACTGCTCATTAACACATTTGAAAAAGCAACGTTTAGTATATTACAATTACCAAAACAGTTCTACCTCCAATTGTGTTGCACCTATGCATCTCATACCTTGCTCCGGCATTTCTACGTCAGGAGGTGGTGGTCCCTCCTGTAGCTGTGGTGCCTTTTCTTTTGTCGCTTCTAATAGTCTACGCAATTTCGCGACTTCTCGCTTTGCAATTTTCAATCTTTTTTTAATAGTAATTTTTTTTTTAAACGATTCTAAAATAAACATAAATATATTGAACACATGAAAGATAATTGAAGGTTATTTTACCTTTATTTCTGCAGTCCCGCTTTAGGTGATTCGGGCTGTTGCATATAAAACACCCTGCGAAAATTAAAATTTCATTTCAATGTTACTTTTTAAACGGTACGCGTGCATAAATCTATAGTATACTTACGTTTACTTTTTTGTCGCCCGCTTTCGTCGGGCCGACGAGACGACGGCTGCCCGTAAAAATTATTTGTTATAATTGGCTTTATAATAATTTGTTTCATTATTATAACATACAATAATGACTCCACAAATACTACTAAATGATTTTCCCAATCGCAGGGGAATTCATTACCACTCCCACGTCGGACTTTGGACTTGGTTACTTTATAATCTCCGATAGTCAGTATTTGAACCAATTTCAAACAGATCCGGCCGCCGATTTTTGTTGACTTTATTTGTGGCGCTATTTACTTATTTTGCTGTACTTCCGGACTCTCCCCGGGATTCACGTACGATTTACATCGTACTAAAATCTGTTTAATTTTTTTACATAAAACGCAAATGCCTAACCACTGCAAATCAATTTTTTTTGCGCACGACCCGAAATTCACGGTAACACGGCCGCTGGAGTTTTTCGTCACCCGCGTAAGTTGCACTTTGAACCGTGCGACTTTCTATCGTCCGTGTTTCGGACCACGACCGGGTTTCGGTCGTTCTATCGAT
>NW_026100248.1:0-3680 GCF_025091365.1 Daktulosphaira vitifoliae
CTACTTACTGAACACTATATACATATTTTACATGGTCATTCATTTACAGATAAATTGTATGGACATGAAAAATATTCAGTTAGCACCCACAGCTCCTCCCCCTCCTATGGTTATTATGACACTAAATCCAAGAATTGTTTATAATAAAAAGACAAAACAAAATGAAATTTTAATGATTACTTGTATGATACATTCAAATTTCCCTATTGATCAAGCACCACCTACTCCTCATCACAACCAATTCTTTTGTGGTAATATCATAATTTTTTTATTATTAAACATTGTATTTTCATTAATTTATTTATTAGCTTTTACTCGACCTATCAATATTCCATGGCCACCACGTTATCAAGAAGAATTTAAAAAATGTGGTGATCCAACTAATATAGTAAAAATGGATTCAGAAAGAGCATTATTAACTTATTTTTTAGCTAAGATGTCTAAAGTTGACCCCGATATTATTATTGGACATGATATTTGTAGTTATATATTAGCATCACTTGTGAATCGCTTAGAAAGTAATAAAATACAAAATTGGTCTAAAATTGGTCGTCTTCGTAGAACAATGTTTCCTAAAAAAGTATGGATAAATTCATTAAATTTAATTATATTCTATTACTTTTCTTTTTTTATCAGGGAAAATTCATAAGCGAAAAAAATATTCTTAGTGGACGTTTAATTTGTGACACTCAAATTTCTGCTAAAGAATTGATTAGAGCAAGAAGTTATGATTTATATACTTTATGTGAACAAGTTAGTTAAAATTTATTATGTTAATTGATTTTTAAACATATTATTGCTTATTTGTGATGTTATACCTGATTTTTAAGATTGAACAAAAGCTTACAAACTTTTTATATATCAATAGTTTGAATGGTACTGAACAATCAAAATATTTGATTAAATTTGAACTGAATATTAATATTAATCATTTTCAGGCAAAATATTTTTTATGTCATTCTTCAGCAAATTGAACATGATCTTTTTGATCTTACTAGATTTATTTTCAAAAAAAATTTTTCCTTTGTAAATCACTTTGAAAATAAAACTGAACAGTTAGAACATCACTATTACTTACTACCATTTTAATATACTAATCCAAATAAATTATTTAATATGGAATTTAATAAATAAGTTTCTTATTAAAATGTTTAAGATTTTGAATGTTAAAGAAAATCAACAGTTAAATTTATCTGACGAAGAAGTTAGTTATATGTATTGGTAAGCTTTAATTCTACTTTTAAATTTCATTTAATATCAAAGTCATTTTAATCGTAAAAATAATATTGTTTAATTTTTTCTTGATTTATTAATAGTTCTGCTGAAGCTTTAATACAACTAATTAAATTTACAATTATGGATACTTCTTGTATATTACGACTTATGGTACAAATGAATGTATTACCATTAGCTCTTCAAATTACTAAAATAGCTGGAAACTTAATGTCGAGAACTCTTATTGGTGGACGTGCTGAAAGGAATGAATTTTTACTATTGCATGCTTTTAACGAAAAAGATTTTATTCTGCCAGATAAACAATACAAGAAAAAAACAATTTCTAAAGTATTAAAAATTTTACTATGGTGTTCATATGTTTTTTTATTTAATTTTTGGCTTGAATAGGATGAAGATGATGTAATTGGAGAAGGAGACAATACCAAAAAAACTAGTCGTAAAAAAGCTCAGTATTTAGGTGGTCTTGTACTAGAACCTAAAGTTGGTTTTTATGATAAAATGATTCTACTTATGGATTTTAATTCCTTGTACCCAAGCATAATACAAGAGTATAATATATGTTTTANTCCAAGCATAATACAAGAGTATAATATATGTTTTACAACTGTTAGTTTTCGAACTCTTCCTAAAACTGCTGAGGTAAAAAAAGTAATTGCTTTAATATTTCTTTATATTAAATGATTGAATATTTTTGTTGTTAGGACGAAGATGAAATAGCTGAGTTATTAAAATTGACACCAAATCAAACTTCAGCTCGTGGAATTTTACCTGCTGAGATAAAATCTTTGGTTGATTCACGAAGAGAAGTTAAAAAATTAATGAATGATCCAAAAATATCACCAATAGTCAAAGAACAAGTAATTACATGTTAAAGCTTATTTCATGTTACTCTATTAATATATTAAAAAATATATGCATTTTCTATAGTACAATTTAAGACAAATGGCATTGAAACTTACTGCAAACAGTATGTATGGATGTTTGGGTTTTGCTCATTCACGTTTTTATGCTAAACCATTAGCTGCATTAATTACAGCTAAAGGTAGAGAAATATTGACTAGTACTAAAGATTTAGTTGAAAAATTAGCTTTTGATGTTATTTATGGAGATACTGACTCATTGATGATTAATTCAAATTGTGTCGACTATGATCAAGTCATGAAAATTGGATATAAAGTAAGTTAAGTTTAAAATATAAAATATTATTTTTTATGTTAATGTCATTTCAATAAGTAAACTTAAGAAAATTTGATAAATATCTAATTTAAACATGATTGAAATAAAAAATTTCTTAAGTGTTACATAAGTTTAAAAAATCTTTGTTTGTAGTATATTTAATTTCAGAATTAAGGAAAAAAAAATTTTTATTGAATTATTTTGATTTTACACATGTTATGTTAGTCTATTGACTCACAAAATTAACTTCTTAGATAAAAGCGGAAGTTAATAAAATTTACAAACAAGTTGAATTAGACATTGATGGAGTTTTCAAGTACATGCTACTTTTAAAGAAAAAAAAGTATGCTGCTATTTCTATTTCAAAATTACCATCAGGAGATTTTATCACTAAGGAAGAAATAAAAGGTTTAGATATTGTCAGAAGAGATTGGTCACAACTATCTCAAGAAGCTGGACGGTAATTTAATTCATTTTTTTTTTTTTTTATGGCCTTTGAGACTATTTTGCCGTAGAACAAATCCTCCCCCGTTCTTCTCTATTTTTCGCTGCTTCCTTCCAATCCATGCCTCCATAATCCCCTCTAACATTTAGGAAATCATTTTTGATTCCATCTTCCCAGCGTAGCCTTGGTCTATCCAGTGGTCTTTTGCTCCATGGGTTTTCTAGGAGCATTCTTTGAACCATTGAATTTTGCTTTCTACAAACGTTTCCAGCCCATTTCAACTTACTACGTTTGATCTCGTTACAAATACTTGGTCTATTGAATATCTCCATCAGTTCTTGGTTGTGTCTCTTTCTCCACCCTTGAAAATCTTGATCATATACAAGTCCGTATATTTTGCGGATAATTTATTAAGAATACTACCCTCTTTTTTTTGTTGAATAATATTTAATAAAAATGTACAGATTATAATTTGATTTATTTTTGTGAACCATAGTAAACACCCAGATTATTGTAAGAAAATATTATTTCTAAAAGTAGATTTTAAGGGTAAATTTCGAAAATTAAATGGGAACCTGAAATTATTGTTTTACTGTTAAGTGGGAAATAGAATTAAATAACATTATTGTATTGATAACTTTTAAGATATTAGCATTTGAGGTTTAAAAAAGATGAGGAGTAAGATAGTCTTAAGCGGTGCTTTATTTTTTTCATAACACAAAGATAAAAATTATCCTGTAGCTTGCCCCATTCACTTATTACAAAAAAATATATTAACTAAAAAGAAATATTACAAATTAAAAATCATTATTCAACAAAAAAA
>NW_026100248.1:4624-5750 GCF_025091365.1 Daktulosphaira vitifoliae
TTTTTTTGGAGATTTCAAAATAACTATTTTATAGATAGTTTTAAAGCAAAATTTTAATGCTATGAACTTTCATTTTAATTCAGAATTTTGAAGTTTGTTAAGTTTATTGATAATATTGTTTCAATTGTTATTGTTTTTTATTTAAAATTTTTATAAATTTTTACTATGCAATACATTAGTTTAAAAATATTCAAATGACTTACTTTTTTTATATTATTAAATATAAAGATAAAATTTTTGCTAGCATATTAATAAATCTAAATTAGAATTATTGGATTATAGTCATTTCAGTGATATTTATTTGCTTAAACATTAATAAATTTCATGAAAAAAAGTCAATACTGTAATAAATTTGCTAGTATGAAAAAATACAGTTACTTTTGTTCTTTTTTTTAAATAACATTGACCACTGATACTATAGAAAAAGCAAAAAATGTTATATTTTAACAAACTTCAAAAAGCTGTAGCATTTAATGGCTGAATGAAAATAAAAGTTTTCTTTATAAAATTTTAGTTATTACATTTAATCATACCACTGTCAGTTTTAATGATCATTCTGCTGACAACATTATCTCTTGGTCCCCTTCTCTAGGTCATCCCTTAGACTAAAGCGTAATCGTTGTTAAGTTTAACGCGTAATCCAATTGGGCGCACAGGTTGTTAAGAAAAAAAACAAACAAACGAAAGTTATAATTTTTCGACAAACAACAACGAATTGTGGTGAGGTGAAACGTACCAGTTTGATTAATTATCGTAGATAAATGTCATATATTAGGCACACGTATTTTGAGTTGCCGTTTTCGGCTATTCTTACCGTTATATATATAACAAATAAATTTGAGTCGTAGAAAGACGACGTAAAGATTTCCGTGAAGGAAAAACAATAAGCAAATAACAAAAACGAAAGGCGCACAAAACTTAAGCGTAGAATGAAAGGGGTACACCAAAAGAAAAGAGAAAAGTATCAGACCAACTAGTCGTGGCTAACGTCGGAAACCAAACAGAACGCAATATCAGTAATCCATATTCGGCGGCGGAATTATCACAGTGTCAAGGGCGGGGAGACAACCGATGACAACCGATTGTCATATTAATAGCTGGACGGCTGATATCGAGAGAGACACGG
>NW_026100249.1:0-5742 GCF_025091365.1 Daktulosphaira vitifoliae
TTTGGGCAATACGTGTTGAAAAGAACTCTTTCAGTAACTTTCCGACATTACAATCTTTTTTGGAATCTTCGTGTGAATGTTATCACAGGAGGTAAAGAGTGAAATATCTGAACACTTGTTGAGCATAGCCAAAATATTAAGAAAATATTTTCATCAACCTGACCCAAATAATACGTGGATAAGAAATCCATTTTCCTGTGATATTGAAAAAATAGAAAATCTCTCTGAACAGGAACAAGATGAATTAATTGATTTAGTAACTAATGGTACGATGAAAAATATTTTCAACGATAAAAAACTAATTGATTTTNAGACCAGTTTTATTTGATATTGCTTTAGCAGTTAACAATATAGCTTTTGTCGGCAAGTTTTTGAGTGCGGTGTTTGATAATTGGTCTTCTTCAGGCGTTTTTCTTGTGGAAATTCTTTTTATAATTTCGTGAATTTTGTACGGTGATGTGAAGATTGTTGCTTGTGGAGAAGACGACTCTATTGTTATTAACGATGATGTGACATCATGTTATGTGAGAACTGGTCCTGGAAGACGTCTGCGAATAATTCCGCTTTTTCTTTTGCCGCGTACACCTGTCCGTCAGATCCGGTCAGTGGGTGTTGGGCCGGTATTTTATTAAGGAGACTTTTGTTCAGTTTATAGATATTACCTGACTGAGGGTACAGCGTGTCAAGAAATTTATCCCAAGTGTCCTGTTTGTGAACTGTCAGCATTGTTCTGATTTGTTTTATTTTTCTGTTTAATATTGTTTTTGTTGCTGGGTTTTTATATTTATGCCATTCTCGTCTGATGCGGTTTTTACTTTTTATTTCGTTTAAGATTTCTATCGGAAGGTTGTTATTGTAGATTGTATTGTTCTTTTTATACGAGCTGGCGTCTATTGTAGAATTTATTAAATTGTTGAAGTAGTGAATAGTGTTGTCGATTTCGGCCGGAGTGTTTGTATGATGATTTATTTTAATATTTTCTGTGATCGCGTCGTTAAATTTTATCCAGTTGATGCATTTGTTGTTTGTTGACGGATTTGAAGAAATAGTTGCGTCGGATATTGTAAAGAGGACGGGGTTATGGTCGGACGAGAGTTCATTTAGATTTGTTACGGTAGTTGAGAGGTGCGGTAACGTTGAATAATTATGTCCAGCACGTCTGGTCTATGTCCTGGAATTCTGGGATAGTGCGTTGGCGTGGCTGGTGCTGTGATATTGTAGTCTGCATTTGTCATATGATCGTATAATTTGTTGCCAGCCGGGTTGCAGCAGCGACTATTCCAGTGCGGGTGTTTTGCGTTTAAATCTCCTGCCGTTATAAACCAGTCGGATGACGTGAAGGTATTAAGGTCCCTCGCACTTATTTGCGCGTGTGGTTTTTTGTATACTGCCGAAACTGAAATTTTTCTGTTTGATAGTGACATTTCTATTGTTGATGAGTTGATTGTTGTGTCCAATTTATTTTCTCGGTGAATGATTCGGCGGTGTACAAAAATTGCAGTGCCTCCGTGGGCCTGACCGTTTTTGTTGCTGATGTTATCCGTTCTGTACACACGGTAATTCGGTATTTTTACGCGAATTTTCGGATTTAGTTTTGTTTCGCAAATAAGTGCTAGGTCGGGTTTGATTTTGATAAATAATGCTGACAGTTCGTTTATTTTGTGTTGGAGGTCGTTGGCGTTCTATATTATAATTTTCGTTTCGACGTCATTCATTTTGGTGCGATAGTATTTTAATAAATGAATTTATTATGGTAGGAATTTGTGTTTTCGGATCCTCTGAATTTAAGATTGTTGTCATTAGTTCAGATAGTAGTTGGATAAGCATATTGATATTATTGAGCGGAGTTGATTTTGTGTTCGATCCTGCTGCAGCTTTCGCATATGAGTTGGCGTTGTTGGTTGTCGGTAGATTTTGTGTATGGTTTGTAATTTGCGTGATTTGCGGTGATGCAGAGCGTGGTACTGTTTTTGGTGTTATGCTTGCTACGTGTGAGTAAAATGGGTATCCACGGTAGTTTGCTGTGTGTTGCCCACCACAGTTGCAGCAGTACGGTGGGTAGCTTTTTATTTTTGTACAATTTTTCGCGAGATGTTCTCCTCCACATTTTACGCACCGTGGAGGGTGACCGCAATTACTTGAGCCGTGGCCAAATCGTTGGCACGAAAAACATTGAGCCGGACCTGTTTTGATGAATGCTTCGACCGTAACTTGCATGTATAATAGATTGGTCAGTTTAAATATTTCCTTCGAGTCTGTGTTATGTTTTAGTATCACTAAGCAAATGGGCATTGGTTTCCCTGGTGGTCCAAAACGTTTTATCAGTGTGGGCGTAAATTTTAGATTTATCAATTCTTCTGTAATTTCTTCATTTGTTATGTCCGTTGGTAAGCCCTTGATGACTACTTTCAATGATCTCTCTTCGGGAAGAGAGAAAGTGTGGAATGTAATTGAATTTTCAGTGAAAATCTTTTGAATAAGACGAAATTGATCGACTTCTTTTGTTATTATATTGATTTTATTGTCAGTAGTTGTCTTGGCGGTGGTTTGTGTAGCTTTAAAACTTGGGTTTTTATATATGATAGGGGTGATCTTGCGCCAATCTGAAGAATTTGTAATTATAGGTGGAATTTTGTTGGTGTTTGTATTTTTGTTGGCTGCTTGATAGTCTGATTTTGTTGATGAGATGGCTAGGTGATCTGTTGCTGCGTCGGAGTCGTACGATGAGTACGACATTGAGTCGGAGTATGATGTGTTTGACGGCGGATTGGTGTTTGGTTTTCCTTTTTTGGCGATTGTTATTTTACCCTTGGTTTCCGTTGAGGAGGATGAGGGGGTGTTGGGCCTCTTACGGCCTTTTTTAGTTTTAGTCATGGGACTAGGTTTTTTTTAAAACTAATTCTTAAAAACTAAACTTAGATACTATCTTATAAAAACTAACTTAATCTAATTAAAATAAACTAACTAACCAGTGCTAGGCCTCTGATGTAGGGAAAGTGTGTGGGCGAATTATATAGTAAGGATTATGTCGACGTGATGTTTATGTGCGAAGTTTGTCAGTTCGTGAGTTTTTGTTTTAATCCCATTGCAGTTCCAGAAGAGAATCTTAAGACTGCTCATCTTGGTTTTGAGTGGTTGTCTCGAGGATTAGTAGAATTGAATTTAGCACAGCCGTTTTGGTTGGGCTGTCTGGTTCTAGTATTATAGTTTTTAAGAGTTCCTTGACAATGATAAGAATCTCTTTTATCTGGTTCTTGCTGATGGATAGTTGGTTGTTTGTTCGTTGTTTCTTCGGCGAAGGATTTTTTTTGGAGAATGTTTTACCTGGCTTGAGTTTGCTACTACTTGGTTTTGGGTTTCTGTGCTTATTGGACTTGGAGCATGGACAGTTGTTTTTACCGGTACGGTTTGGTTAGTTTTCTTCACCTCACTGTGACCACGGGTGGTGGTTGCGATTACTGCAGAGGAGTAGGAGGGGCATCCCCTAAAGTTGGCAGTATGATTGCCACCGCAGTTACAGCAATGAGCCGGTTCTTCTCTCGTCTTTTTGCATTCTTTGGTTGGATGGTTTTTGCCACATTTTACACACCTTGCTTCATGGCCGCAGCGAAGGGAAGAGTGTCCAAATCTTTGGCAGTTGAAACACTGCGGAGGTCTTGTTTGGATGTAGTTTTCAACCTT
Source organism: Daktulosphaira vitifoliae (assembly GCF_025091365.1). Taxonomy (NCBI): domain Eukaryota; kingdom Metazoa; phylum Arthropoda; class Insecta; order Hemiptera; family Phylloxeridae; genus Daktulosphaira; species Daktulosphaira vitifoliae. The sequence continues at coordinate 3,682 of NW_026100249.1, forward strand.
GATCTGGACGTAGAACAAGGTTGAAAGTTCGTAGCGTTGTTGTTCCTTTCCAGTGTCACCATGTGTATCGGGATCCTCTTTCCCTCTTTCGAAAATTTCCTCTCTAGTAGAGGCTTGAATCCTCTTGATGTCAGTTCCTTGGCAATTTCGTCATTGGTGACATCTAGTGGGATACCCTTGATGGCAATTTTTATTGGTCTATCTTCTGACTTCATGTATGTATGGTATTCAATCTTGTCGTTGTTCTTTGATAGGAAGAGTTGTACATTTCGAATGGATTGTTCATCGGGGCATTGGATGTTAATTTGGCCTGGAGTTGATGTTGTTTTTGCAATGACGTTTTCTAATCCTTGTGTTTTGAACATCTCCTTCGCAATAATGTGCCACGGAGTAGTATTGGTGTTAATGATTATAGGCGGTAATTTCGTGGGTTTCCCAGCGATTGGTCTTTGAGTGTCCATGCTTGAGTCCGAGGTGGTTGATGTTGTATCTGATAATGCCGATTCTCCTAAGATTGATTCCGCTTCTGAAGGTTCCGGGGAAGTAGGAGCGGAACGCTGCTTCCCTTTCTTTGACGACGGTGGGTTGCTAGCTGACGAGGCATACCCTTGTTTTTGTCCTTTACTACCGCGCCCCATAGCAGAGGTGCTAGGGTGCCGGGATTCCAGGTAGGCAAGGCGGGCTACCTGTTGCTGTGTTTAAAGTTGATGTATGACAAGTCGGTTGCTTGCTCTGCGCTACGGAACGTACGCGCCGAGATTTTTTCGTAATTCGTTCCTAGCAGTGAACTGCGCACACAGAGACGGCACTTGGCGAGTGTGGTACGGAGGTACGCGGTGACTGCGATAACGGATCGGTACGTAGGGACGTGTGTCACGGACGGCGGTCACTGACTGAGTGACAGTGTATTTTTTTTTTTTGCTTTTGCTGATGGGCGGCGTAAAGCCTATTTACTTGTGTCAGGCGGTTACCTATAACAAGTTATATAAAATTTATAATTAGTTTGTACTTACTTGTTTTTATTCTATCCATGTGATCGGTTGCGTTTTCCTTTTATGTAATACTGCTGTTGTTGGATGTGTTATCCTTCCAAGTTCGCGGATGTGTTCATGCGTTGAATGGCTGTTTTTTAGAAAGAATCGTACTGTTTCTTGTTTAATCTGGTCCTTTAATGTTGTTATTTTTGCCGATTGCCGTATAGTATGGTTAGAAACGAATACAGGTGATTTTGTAATGTATCGGAGACTGATGTTCTGTGTTGCTTCGATTCTCTTCCAGTTTGTACTTGAAACGTTTGGTGCCCATGCTGGTCCGGCATAAGTGATAATTGACTTGATGTACATCTTGTAAAAGTTGATTTTTGATTTCATCGGTAGCGGGCTATGTTTGTTCAGTACAGGGAAGAGTGCTCCTCTGCAGCGGTTGGCATTTTGTAATACTTCCGATACATGTTTGTCGAAGTTCAGGTTATGGTCGAGAGTGACACCGAGGTATTTTACTTGGTTATTCCATTGAATTTGGGTTCCGTTAATGTTGATTTTTCTTCGTATACTGTTTGGTATTTTATTGAATATGACCGCCGTTGTTTTCAGTGGGTTTACTTTAAGTTTCCAAGTTTTGAACCATTCTATTGTGACGTTTAGGTGTTTCTGTAGCATGATTATTGCCCGGTCGTGGTTGATGTCCGATGCGTATAACATTGTGTCGTCGGCGAATAGTGAGGTGGCGACTTGATCGCTTGACGGGATGTCGTTAGTATACACCAGGTATAGAAGAGGAGATAGGCAGCTACCTTGCGGTACACCAGCGGTGATCGGTCTCGCCGATGACATAATGTTATCTATTCTGACTCTGAAGGTTCTGTTGCTTATGAATGATTTAATTATATGGATTAACTTAATCGGTGTGTTAAGTTTGAGCAATTTGTGGAGTAGACCTTCGTGCCAGACACGGTCGAACGCTTTTTCGACGTCAAGAAATACGGCTGCAGTTTTCATTTTGTTGTTCGCATTACAACACAGTTTGTCCACTAATTTAACCAGTTGATGAGTTGTAGAGTGA
>NW_026100250.1:0-1189 GCF_025091365.1 Daktulosphaira vitifoliae
CACGTTAGTTTTAAACTGTTTGTAATCTACAAACCATTCAATGTGTCTATACATATAGTCACTGGAACCCGAATCCACATACCATTTATTGATTTCAGCTTTTTGTTAAATAACTGTTGAACGCGTTACTCATTAGATGTTGTGATTCACTATTTTTATATTTTTGTGCCTTCTTATAAACAAAACAGTCACGTTTCCAATGACCTTCACGTTAACAGAAATTACACTTTATAGGATTTTAATTTTTGTTGAAATTCTCACACTTATTAATGTTTCAAAATTGTTTTTTCTGTACTCATTCTTCTGAAAGCACACAATATTCAGTTGATTCATTCTGAAAACTAGTCCCTTGAGTTAATCTAGCTTCTTCAATCATGAGTCATGATTTCAAATTCTCAAATGTTTTGTTTGCATCTAGCATTGATCTCACACGCTGTAAAAATGAATATACGTGTCTGCTAATATCATCATCATCTTCGTCATCAGCATTCACTCGAATATTGGTTCACTTGACTGTTTTAATTGTTTGCTCAAATTTTCCAGTTTGATATGTGACCAGTCATACTATTTGCCGGATCCATAACATATATGTAAAATCTTTCTTGCAACAAAGAAATGTTAGTCGCTGACTTTTGCTCATACACAGGACTCATTGACAACTTAAATAACTTTTGATCCAGTTATTATATTTTGCTCATTTTTTTTTTTTTAATATCTAATATACTTAAGGGCTAGAATAATAATGTAATAAATATAATTTTTAAATAAAAAATTATAATTTCAAAAATTTACGAGAAATGTTTAAAAAAAATCAAAATAGCCATTTTTTAGAATAAATTTTAAGGTATAATTTGGTGAAAAAATTTCTATTTATGTTTTGTAGTTAATTTTATGTAACATTTTAAATGTTGTAAAAATTGAAATTTTTTTGTATTTATTCTACGGTATTAAAAGCTGGCTATATTTTACAAAAAAGGACAGAAGTAAATACAATTTTTTCACTCTAAATATGTTATGTCTATGGATTTTTCCATGAAAATTGTTAACGTTCTAACGACCGGCTTTAATTCAAATAAAAACATAAACAGTACTTATTCTAACTAAAATTAGAATTTATTTATCACCAGTGAAAATCTATATAATACTAAGGTCTATTATATTTACAAACTTGGTATTAATACAATGAGAA
>NW_026100250.1:3073-5719 GCF_025091365.1 Daktulosphaira vitifoliae
AAAAATTTACTTGATTCAATAAATTGATTTTATAGGCTCAAAATCATGACTATTTTATAATTAATTTTATAACATTTAAACGTTTTTCATTAATTTTAGTAAGTATTTTTCTGTGGGCACTCACATTAAACTTAACATAATTGTCATTAAATCTATCCTGAAAAAACATTACCGATTAGATAAATAAAACCATAATATAAATATTGGTGAATTAAATTTTTTTTTGCTGTATTTTAATATAATTATTAACATTTATAAAAAACTTATAATGTACTTACAATTATTTTTTGATTTGTTGCTAATACATTATTCTGGAATTAACATAATTTAAATAAATATTAAAACGTTTTTTTGCTGGAAAATATTTATTCTAAGTATACCTTAAATTTCCCTGTTATATCATCTACATTAATATTATTCTAAAACAAACAAAATTAGTTAAGTATTCTTAATAAATGACAATTTAAGTATATAAATCGAAACTACTAGAAGTATAACGATGAATTTTAATATATAACAAATACACGTAAATATTAAATAAGTTTTATTTCAATAACAAATAAATCGTTAAATGTCTAATAATTTCTATTTTAAATTAATTCACAATATTAAACCTTCAATAGTTTCTCTATTTCATCCATTTTATTCTAAAATAAAAAAATTAACATTATAAAAATTAAATTAATTTTTATTTTTATTGTGATTAACGTTATTAAACGTTAGAAAAAAAAATTACATATTATTAAAAAACATAGAACATTTTATAAATATTGAAGTTAATTTACAAAAATTCTTCACGAAATAAAAAGAAAAATAAGTATAACTTGAAACCTTTTAATAAATGGTAAATAATTAAGCTTTAAAAGCTAAAAGTTTTATTATGTTCAATTTGCTTGTTAAAGTGTAATTTGAAAATTATTTCAGTAACTATTTTTTTAAAGAAAAATGACTCATGTTAAACATACCTCAATTTTTACACTTGTAGTTTCAGACTGTAATACAAATATTAGTATATCAAGTTATATCATAAAATATTTTAAAAAAAATTTAATTTTTACTAATAATCATTAAGTAATAAAGACGATATTTTTCATATGAGCTAAATTCAGGAAATATCAATCAATTTGAAAAAATAGCTACTAAATTTATTTTAATAATCAAAGAGATCATTCATCCAATTATTTAATAAGATGGGTGCTGATATTCTGGAAAATATAGATTAGCGCGATTGTTCATAATCATAAAAACTAACTATACATTGAAAGAACTAGTCTCGTGGAATCGAAAATAAAATGTTTTATAAATTAAAATTTTTAATGAATACATACTGCAATTTCGTTACACATATCAGAGAGACAATCCTAAAAATAAAATTTTGAAATATATTGTTATGTTTTATTTAGTTTTTTTTTTTTATTATTTCTTAGCGTTTCGTCTAAAATAATTAATTCTATACTTACCATTACATTTTTTCCCAGTTCAGAAAAAAAGTTCTAAAATAATTAATATATATATTATAAATTATTATTAAAAAAGATAAATGATGAAAAAGTAGAGAAATCTACATGAAGAAAAAACGTTGGTCTATATCTACAGATGTAACCATCTACTAAAAATAACTAAAATGTGTAGTTTGTGTATCTGATATTGTACTACGATTAGTTAGTGGTTATATTTTGACTTAATTATTTTAAATTTCTTAAAAAATATTTGGTAGCAATTTATTAAAGTTTCGGCAGAATACAATGATTAGAGCTCTTTACATCGCTAAATGAAATCATTAACTTTTTTGAGTTTTTCTAATGATATTTAAATTTTATTTACTGATATATACAAGGTGGAACAGAACTAACTGAAACTTTTGCAACTTTTGATACAATTATCATCTCATTGTATTTTTCTTTATAATCTATGTATTCATAAACTACGTTAAAATCATATTTTTTCAATTTTTTTTTAATAATGAAAAAATTTTATTTTATAGTTTAATTATTAATTTTGTTTAAAATTCAAAAAGCCATTTTCTAATATTTTTAATACAAAGAATATTGATGAGTCGATAAATAAATTTAGAATAAGTACTTATTGAATTATAATCATTTTATGCAAATAGTTTGAACAGAACGAGAGGTATATACGTATACTGATATGAGCTGTACCCATCTGTGCTACATAATCAATTTATGTATGAAAATAATAGTAACTCAATAATTAAACTGAAAAATGTTCCGACAATTTCCATACGTCATTATGGTACCTAAATATACACAATAATTTTACATAAAAGTAATATAATTTTGACAATGCCGAAAAGAATAACACACTAGAATAACATTTTTATCACCATTTGTCAAAAATGTCTCATATCTTGAATGCGTTAAAAAATTCCAGTACGTGTGAGTAAAAATTCGGACATTTTTTTTAAGAGTGTACTCATTCTAAAATTGTAATTGACCCATTAAATTTTTTTATAAGAATAGCTCTAAAAACATCTATTTTAAATTTTTGGAAAAAAAAGTTATGTATAATTTTTTTATTAAAAATAAACAATAAAAAACGGTAGCACAGTAGGGTCGCGGCACACTTTGGACGTGGCATTGTTGGGACAAGTATAAATGGTATTTGACAGTGATTAAGATTACTATC
>NW_026100251.1:0-5718 GCF_025091365.1 Daktulosphaira vitifoliae
CTAATGTAATACATGTAACTTATTCGGTAGATATAGAAATAATTTTCATCTGGCCTTACACTAAAAACAAAATTAAATAAAGATTTATTCAATCCTCTAAAATTTTTTATTTATTACTTTGTATTTGTCAAGGTTGAATTTAACACTGTAGTAACAGTTTGATTAAATAATGAACATCCATATGTATTTCTGTGTAAAAATTTGACAGGTGGTTTTGGTCCACCGAAACCAATAATAGAAGAAAGTATCAGCCCTATAAGAAGACCAGTTAATGTGCCCTGAAAATAACATATTTGCATAAAGCTTCATGATGTATAATCGACAAATAAATTCAAATAACCTTTTCATTTGCATGAGGTACAAACATTCCTAACGAAAACACAGCCAAAATAGGACCACCAAACACTGATATCAAAACTACAGACATTTGCAAAAGTGATCCAAAGTATTTGATGAAGAACCCCAATATTATAAACCCAATTCCATAAGCAACAACTAACAATTTTAAGTAAAATACTTTTTTTTTATCGGTTAACTCATTTTTCACTAAAGGCTAGAAAATAATTACACTTTGTATTTTATAATATTTAATCCTAAGTTTATAAGTAAACTAAAAAAAGGTTTATACTTTTATGTAATCCTCTAATGAAATAGCAGCCATTGAATTAATAACTGGCGATACAGAGCTCAACCCTGACGACAGTACACCAGCAACAAATAAGCCTGTCATTCCTGGAATGTTTCCCATTGTATCCATCACATACAATGATAGTAATTGATCATCTTTTGTAATACGTCCAGATCTTAAATTTTATTTTAAATTTATTGCGTGAGCTTATTTTATAAGAATCATGTATGTATACTTAAATAATTTAACTACTTGACTGGATCACAATTATGGTATTTTGAATAAATAGCCAAGCCAGTGAAACATTTTGTATATGATATTATTAATAAAATTGGTAAACTAAGCCAAACGCATTTGATTGCTGATGTTTTGTTTTTCATGGTAAGATATTTTTGAACTTGAGCTTGATTTATTCCATTATTTAATAAAAATAAAAAAAATCCTCCAGAAACCAAACTAAACCATGAATGTCTTTCTATTGGATCTATATTAAAACTGAAATTATAAAGCAAAATGTTCAATTTCTCAATAATCTATCAATCATAATATTGTAATTTGTCTAAGAATTATTTTTATTAAGTTAACCATTAAAATAATCAGAATTTTTGAAATAAGACATGTCTCTGCAGCCAAATGGAAGTAAAATTTGTCATTAATTTTAGTAAGTAATTTTTGACATAATATGTAAAATTTTGTCGATAAAATATAAATTCTAAATATGTACTTAGTTAATTCGATACGGCCATCTTTTTCAGCAATATTCCATATTTCTGATAAACCACCGGCTTCATATATTGCAACTGCAATAACAGCTAATATTGAGCCTAAAATAATTATTACCTGCAACATATTAAAATATATATTAAATGCATGTACAAATTTTCAAAGACAATAATTAATGATTTTATTACTTGAAACATGCTTGTTACAATAATTGCTTTGATACCTCCAATTGTTGAGTAAAATATACATACTAAACCAACCAAAACTATGGAAAACTCAAGAGAAAGACCAACTATAGTTTCTAAAGCCAGTGCTGGAGCGTATAGCATCATTCCCATGTAAATAATAGTTTGGATACTGAATGATAGAGATATAATAGTCCTCGTAAGACTTCCAAACCTTTTCTCTAAATACTACAATAAATAAATTTTACACTGTATGTCGTTTTGACAGATATTAAACAACTCAATGATGTTCGAAAAATTAGCTATGAACCTTATATAGAGTGTTCAGTAAATAAGGAAACGGTCTTCTATTGTTTTCACTGTTTGTAACAATCGACCTGTGTCCTACTTACTGAACACTCTGTATATATTTACACTCTGAGTTTACATAAAATTTTGTAAAATTTATTAAATTTTTTCTGATTAAAATTTCTAAGTCATATAACAGCTTAATAAAGCCTTGGATAATAGTTTTAATGAACATTTTGTTATATCGCTGCCATTAAAAGCACTGAATTAAAAAAATTTTTAGCCCAAAACTAAAGTTATAGCTGATTGCTCTTTAAGTAGCCTTAAAATTATGATAGCAAGCAGGAACATATTGAGTATCATTATTCTCTTACAAGTGCATATGTCTATAGTTTTAACTCTTTTTAATACCACTTTTTTTCTATAAAAAGTATTTAGTCAGTTTTAGGATAAATATAATTATCATATTTTAATCTATTATTTTACAAGTTTATATTCTTATTAGTTTAGATATTTATAAGATAATTATACAAGAGTATAATTTTTAAATTAATACTTGTTCATAATTGTACTAAAATCACAAATTTACACGAAGAACTTTTTATCGAATGAATTATTTTCGTGAACCCGACCAATGTATTAATCAAAACAGAATATGATTTTGTTTGTTTGATATAATAATGTCATAACATAAGAATTGTCATTTTTGAGTTATTTGCGAATTATAATAATATTATTTTCTTTCTTTATACTGGTAAAATGGCACAGGTGAACATACCAAAATAACCATTAGTGATAGTTGTGACGTTGTATGATATTATTGTCATTATAATTTAAAATACTTATATTAATTCCTACTTTTATAATGGTAATATTGTTGTAGGTGAGAACTGAACGTAGAAAAGAAGTTATTAAAATATTCATCTTTCATTAAAATAAGTTAGTAAAGGAATATCAAATTTAAACATAATTTGTCATAATCTTATTGTAAATTTAATTTTTAATTAGTTTTGTGTAAAAAAATCTTTATTTTTTTTATAATATCTTTATTATGGCAAACAAACGATTTATAAATAGCTCATTCATAATTTATTTATAATTATTTTTAAAGGTATCTCAAGTTTCAATTTATAACTGCAGTTTAATAAATTTAAAGAGAATTGAAAACTAATATCTAATCTTTTATAACATATTAAGACAACCATTATAATTTAATACTATTTTTGTTTAGTATTACTTTTAAAAAATAACACGATAAATTGTTTTATTCGTTATAAATTTATAAGTCTATTTAATGAAAAAAAGAAATAATTTTCTTATATAATTATTCTTGCATCAGCATAAATAAGTTATATATTTACTTCGTTAACGGAGAGTTTTCCAACTTTCAAAAATACAGGTAGGAAAACATAAGCAATTACTGGTGTTCCAATAATATACCCTACATATAGTATAACAAACTGTGTGCCATGTGTATAAATTTCTGAACTTCCGCCAAACAGAGATGTTGAAGATGTATACATGGTCAATAAAGAAAATGCAACTGGTATAATACTTTGGTTTTGGTTACCCATCATGTATTCCTAAAAAAAAAAAAGAAGAATACCATGGGAATTTTAAACAAATTCTAGTAGTATTTAGAAAATTATACTTGAGTAGTTTTTTGTTTGCCGCCTGTAAATCGATAGTAAATGCCAATGGCAGAAGATATAATGATTATTAAACTAAAAACTATGAAATCCACTACGCCAAACGCCATAATTATAATACTTTTGTTGTTTTTGTATTATTACCTGAAATTATAGATTAACTATTTCTAAAAAATCATAGTAGCAGTTAAAATTCAATTTAGTTTCTTAAATTCTTACAGACTAGAACTAAATAATCTCATTGCTGTTATTTAATCATTTAAACACGACATAATTAAATTATTTATATGGCTTAGAAAATAATAAAATTATATTTTATATTATTTATATATATGTATACAAATAAGTACCTGAAAGTAATTGAAAATTTCTATCTTGCTAATTGAAAGTGTTATTCATTCATTTTTAATGTCATGGATGGAAATTATACTATAGTAAATCTTAGTTAAATTTCAAGACAAACAAAACACGACTGATGTCTAGTTTTTTGAAGTTGTTAATTACAATAAAGATCTCTTGACATGTATCTCCTACTTTATACTGTATAGTAAAATTAGTTAACCATGGAAAAAGTTGTATAGACAAAATAATTATTCGTCGGTTAATGAAATAAAAGTTTTAAAATGTATTACTAATTGATGAGTTAAAATCTACATAGTTTTTGAATAAATTAAGATCCGTCTAGTCGGTATTTAAATATTAAGATTTTTTAAGAACACAGTAACACAAAATTTATTACTAAAAGTGAAACATTTTTACAAGCTTACACTATAAAAATATCATGCTTCAAGTAAAGTATATATTTCTATTGAAAGAAATTTAATACGCTTAGATTTTTCAGAATTATAATAAAATATTAACTTTAAATGATTACGTTAAAAATAATATATTTATACTATATTTAATTTTACGGTCTTTAATAGATAGCTAAGAATGTATATATTTCTACAAACTAAACATCAATTTGTCAGAAAAACTACTTTATAAGATATTTGAGTTAATAATGTTAAAAATTATGTATTTATCAATTAAGATTCATCATAAGCAACTATTTTTTAATTTAATATGGCTTAATATCAAAAAGTTAAAATACAATTTTTTCTGTAGAATTTAATGAATTCATAATTAAAATTATCGGGAAATACTTTATTGAATTTTATAGTTTTATGAAAAAATTACTCCAATTTTTTAAATGAAAAATCACTAATAAACTGCAATGTACTCAACAAAAATTAAAAAAATCATCCTCATAAATTTACTGAATACTAAATAGAAATATTTTAGATATTTTTCTTTATTTCTTTTAATTGGGTATTCGCGTCTATTATTTTCATTGTGAAAATTAGTTTAGTTGTATCTAAATACTTACATCTTAAAAACTTGTAAACCCTTCAGTTTATAAACTAATTGACAAACTCTTGACAAATTTATACCATAGTTATCTTTTGTAATATCAAGTATAAAGGTAGTTTTATTCGGTTTACGTAAACTTTGTAAAGTTATATTTTCGTTACATTTTGTGACTTGAAGCCTCTCAAATATCTATCACTTTGCTTGGTTTAGTAAAGATCGGTTGAGTTGGTAAAATTTCTACCTACCTACACAACTTTTATTTTTTAAAGTGCTTAAAAATGGTTGTTTTGAAATTTTTGTTTAAACTGTAAAATTAAAAAAAAAAACCCCAGCACAGTGGTGACGTGGCATAGTTGGATCAAGTATAATGATATCTGACAGTGATTAAAAAAAAACGCTTCGATGCAAATCTTTAGACAGCGTTTAATTTTAAAAAAATTGGTGTTTTATTCCAAAAGCTACATGATCTGCTAGTTCCTTATTAATATCCTAATTACGATAAAGTATGTCGAATGAAAAAGGAATTATTAAAAAATATTATTTCTCATAAAAAAATTATGTTGATTCATACACTTTTCAATAAGTTATAGCATTATAAAGTTAAAAATATAAAATACAAAATCGAGAATTTTCATACAAAAATAGCATTTGGTAGCCNATAAAATACAAAATCGAGAATTTTCATACAAAAATAGCATTTGGTAGCCATTTTCACCGTGAAGACCAAATAAAGTCCGAAATTTTTTTTTCCCATTATAAAGTACATTATATTAGCTTTAATTTAAGATATATATAAAAGTGTCAGTATTTTCGGAACACTTTCAAAATTTAAATTGAAAAAGTATATTTTTTGTAAAAAAGTTGTCATATTGAATCCCCTCCTGTATGCAGA
>NW_026100252.1:0-5715 GCF_025091365.1 Daktulosphaira vitifoliae
CAATCAGACACCAGATTGTTAAACATAGAGAACTCCGCTTAAAATAAAATTAAAAGTTCTATTTATTATTATTTTTTTTTTGTTTATTACATCCTATGATCCAATATGTAGTCTTCTCTGCATTGGACTTCTAAGTAATAGAAGATTAATAAGTGATTTTACCTTTTTAAGTGATGTTTTGAATAGTATTTATTATTATCTTGAGTTTTTAATGAAACAACTTACTAATGTTATGTTATATTCCCCGCATTAATACTAAATATTCTAATTTGTTTTATATAGAACTTAATCGTGATGATTCACCTGTCATACACTTTATGGGTAATTGTAACAAATATAATATTGAGTTGTTTAATTTCCCAAATGTTAATGTTTTTAATAATTATCTATAATCTAAATTTAAATGTTTTGTCTTCGTATATTAGTTAACTAAATTATGTTACTTTATACACTATGTATTTATTTTAATTTTGTGTGATTTAAGATATACCATCTACTATATTATAATATTTATCTATACGAATTTGTCTCATTAAGTATATAAATAAATAAATAAAACAAAACATAGAGAAGAGCCCGAAAATAGATATTCTGAAACCAGTTCCGTTAGAACTGGAGAGAATGTCCCCACTAATGTTTTGTCCACGGGTACAAGACCCAACTTTTTTTAATTTTTGACCAAGACACCAAATCCGACATACAGAAGTTCTTATCATGTCACCTTGGAACAATAGGAGTTCTAAACGGGATCGGCAAGTCGTGTGCCAGCTAAGCGGGAGTTGGCGAAATAGAAGAAACAAAAGGCACTACTAAGGCATGTACCACTCACCAACCATAGACCAAACCAATTAGAAAGTAATGAGGGAGTGACAGTAACAGCCAGCAATATAGAAGAGCAAACGAAGTGCTAGGTACAAGAGGATACTCTACATCTGGCGATCGAGGAGACCGAGCTGGAGGACATCCGACGAGATCTGAACTCACCAGATGGAAAAATCTAAAAGACTCGATAAGTTTCACACCCAACAGCTCTCCCAACACACAGAAACGAGGGAAAGAGTAACCACATTTTGGATTGTTAGTGGGCACTTTGGGAGGGAGAATGACTCGCCCGTAGTGTTACCATTGCAATGATCTGGATATCATCTGGATAAAGATAGTAATACACCAACCGTGTTGTGCTTTCCTAAATCACTCATTAGACAAAACCCGAATCATTAATTGACGACCGGCAGCGTTGACATAAATTAATAGTTTGACGGGGCACCAGTTTGTGATTGAAATTTCACGGTCAACGTACGCACCTGTGATTATTGTTTGATAATTTTTTCGTAATATATCGTAGTATATTGTCTTTAAAAACCATTGATTACCTTTTAAAATTGTTATCCTAATTAGTTTTAGTCTAGTTAAACGATTGTTAAAAAGTTCGTTTTCTTTTCCTACCGTAACCACGACAGAGTAGTAAATAGGTATAATAGGGTCTTACCAATTACAATTTTGTTGTGTTACTAAATTACATAAATAGTATTTTGTTTTACCTTAAATACTATATTTGGAAAATTCATACTATTAATAAAAAAATTAAATAAAATTTAAGTATTATATACTTAATCTAAAGCATATATTTTATGCTTCAATTTTTTCTTTAAAGTAGCCAAATTTATTACAATTCTTGTAAATAATTTAATTAATTTTTAACTTATTTTTTAAACTTATAAATTTTTATTTTCGTAAAATTTTTATTACTTGATCACCTTAATACAAAAAATTGTTGTGAATAAATTTTAAAGGAGGGCGTGACTTACTTTTAGTTCACTGGCCGGGTATCTGTTAACTACTTCATTCGAGAACCGTTATATTACATTACTGCTTCTTTATTTTATCATCAAAATTAATATTGTAAAATATTTAATAATAATGTTATAATATCATTATGTTATCATATCATGGAATTATTAACTACTCGAGTAAACATTTATAGTATTATAGTGAAATGGGAAAATTTATGTTTATACAGTTTATAAAAAACTTACTTAATAAAATATTTTATAAAAAAATTAAATGACATAAAAAAAATATGTAAAATCCATGCTCAAATCTCAAAAAAAAAATCCCCTTTGCTTAAAGCGAACTTCAAGCTAGAGTGCTTTAATAATATTACAATATATTAAAAAAATATTTACAGATTTAAAGTATTAACTTATATTATATTAAAAAAATTTCTATGTGTTATTAAAACTCATAATAATAACAATGTTTTATAAAATATTATATTGAACTAAAAATTGATGAAGTTTTTTTTAATTTTATCATTACTAAAAAAACTTAATTTGTTAATCTAAAAAAAAGATTACCTTTTGATTGGCTTTGTAAGTCTTCAGCAGCATCACCGAAATTATATATCACACTCAATAAAAAAAGAAAATAGATATAAGGAAAAAGGGGTTTTAAAATTATCATATTATTGTGTTATGTATAAACACCAATTAAAAGAAAAGTAAATAGAAACTCAGAAATAATTTGTGAGAAACTTAGAGTGGAAAATCAACTTATTAGTTTTATGACTGTTATTTATACTCTGAAGTAGCTATACCTACCACTCTTGCTCAGCTTCTACTACACAGCTAAAATGAGAGGAGGTACTACAGGACAACAAAAGTGAGGTACTACAAAGATATAAATTACTATTATATGCTATGCATTCGATTTATTCTTTCATTTTAATAAATTAATTTATTAATCAAGTTGAATAAAAAATAAGTTACCTGAGCGTAATTATTTAGTTATGCTTATAAGTATGTATCACTAATACATTCTAATTCTTAGGCATCTTTTTTATTGTATTTCTTATATTACACGATTATATCGATTCTACATTTATGACTATCTGTTTAACTGAATTGAAGAATTCAAATGTTCTGTTAAAAGTCGATTTTTGGATTATTCATCATGGATTTATTTTTCATAAATAGAATATTATTTTTAATATTTAACGCCCATAAATATAATTTAAAGATTGAAATGTCTAATAATCAATATACAGACAAATTAAGCTTTTTAGCCGTTAATATTTAATATTAATAATAAATATTTTAAATTATTGTTAAAAAAAACATGTAGCATATAATAAATTCTTATAACATGTTTAAAATATTGTTTATTGTGTATAACAGGTTGTAAATATTTACAACAAATAAAGTTTTGTTAATAAAAATAAATAAATTTATTATCAATGAATTATAACTGTCGAAAAAAGTGTAGTGTAATGTTATCTGGAGATTACGAAATCAACATAAAAATAAATATGATATATTAAAATCATTTCATAGTAGTAGCTTTAAAAAGAATATAACTATTGTGCTAATTATAAAACTTGTTTTAATTATTGAAAGTTGTGTTGAACCTAAATCGTATAAACAAATAACAACCTCTAACAAATGATTTAAAATGATTTAACAATAATAATTAAAATTGCATTTTCAAGAATTACTGCAACTGTTTTTATATACGTTTCCTCATAAAAAAAGAAATAAATGAAAATATTTTAAATATAATGCATAGCTATTTCAAAAAAAAATATAAATAAGTAGTTTTCTAGCTGAAACAATGGGGTATTGTTTAAATACAACAGATAACTGCAGTTGGTAGCTAATTTATGCATTTATAGTGCAATTGAAACCTTGTGATTTCATGTGTCATTTATGACATATTATTATAAAAAATACTTATAAGTAATTAATTTTGAAATATATCATACAATATTTCTATAAGGGATTTTAATTAAAGAGAATAGTAAAAACTAATCTCTTTTACCTCTTTCTTTTAAATAATTAGTGATTCTTGATGTGTGTTGAGCAAAAATCATCAAACATTTTTGTAATCATAATACCCCCAAGAAATTCCGAATTGCGTTAATAGTATGGTACACGATACTTTTTTTCAGTGGAGTTTTGAACTAGGACCCCAAAAATACGTTTTTAAATTGTACACTGTACAATCTAGTAGTGCAAATATTTCAATTTTTATGCACGCAATTCGGAAGTGTAGAGAATATCTAGATTTCTCAATTAACGTTCTTAATTCGTATTCAAACTTAATTTTAAACAAAAACTAGAACAACTTATATGGTATCACTTGTAAACATATGATATTATAAAATGAGAGATAACAATTTATTTGTTATAAGTATTTTAATTGATTTGATTATAACATTATATTTATTATAATTGTTGTTAAAATATACTTTCACGCTATAATTAGATCAAAACCAGGACTTGAGTCAAAATCATTTATTTTGTTTTTGCGTTATACATTTTCAATAATTTTGATATTATGGATTAGAATTAGGGATTTATATTGTTTCCGTTTTACGTATATAAACAAAATCAATTTTTTATGTTCCTCAGTATTCAAAAGTTACCGATTTTTTATGTTTTTCGATATTTAAAGGTTATTGATAATATTTTGTATCTTTTAAGTTGTAACGAATTTTCAATATGTTTTTTGTTTTATTTCATTTCTAGTTATCTGTTGTTTGTCGTTATTATACATTTTTCGTTGATCGTTACGCGTTTTTTTTACGTTATACTATTACAATCGATTATTAGTAGTAATAACGTTACGAAACACATTTTCAAGTCCTTATCCAAAAATTGTATCAGGGACTTATTTAGTTTTTATTCTATAACCCTTGGCATGCTTATGACTATTTTTTTATTATAACTTAGCTAAAATATTTAAAATATGTATAACAGAGCATATGTAAACTCCCATAAAAATTAAATTGCTTTCGTATTATATATATGTATGTCTCCTAAAAAATATTTTTTAATTTAACTAGTATTTTTTTAAATAAATCTCTGTACATATAAAATACTTATAATAACATATTACAAAACCGGTCAGTTACCTGCGGATATTAAATGATAACAAAACGTGTTGACCATATGAAAGTAAAAATAATTATTTCATGTTAATTGTAATTAGTATCAAACTAAGTCATTATATGTATACATTTGTTTAGTCAAATTAATGAAGTTA
Organism: Daktulosphaira vitifoliae; assembly: GCF_025091365.1. Classification (NCBI taxonomy): domain Eukaryota; kingdom Metazoa; phylum Arthropoda; class Insecta; order Hemiptera; family Phylloxeridae; genus Daktulosphaira; species Daktulosphaira vitifoliae. Next base: position 5,044 of record NW_026100252.1, read on the forward strand.
AAAAAAATTACATTTTAATAGCATAATAATGAGAAACGGTTTTAATAAATTCAATTAAAATATATTTGTATGGCTGTGATTGAACTCTTTATTAAAATGCGAGTAAAATAACTCATAAGCATTTGTAGTTTTAGTCAAATCTCATGAAGCTTTAGCCCAATTTTTAGGTGAAAAGTCAGCTTGATTTGTGACATTAGTATTTAATTAATATTAATACAAATCATATTTTATGCACATTTTAATGAAGCCACTTACTTACTTTGTTTTTATATTCAATAGATAACCCTTATCTTTGAATTGCTCGCCACCCAACTTGCAATAAATGAAATCGACAACCTTCTAATTTTGCCTCAGGCCATTCATATTTACATGCATTTCTTAAACCTTTTTCAAAATCAGCAACCGTTTTAACTCACCATTAGCGTTTTTACATAAATTAGATATTACACAGAAACAATTTTTATAAGTTAATTCTTTATTATCTTTCAATAAACAAAATATTAAATATAAAAATTATTTTTTTCGCCAATAATCCCAAGTATTATACCAATAATTATACGATTATTATACCAATAATTATACGATTATTATACCAATAATAATTGACAAGTACTTGTACACTCGTACAAATAATAAATAAAAGCCAAGTATACTATTCCTACGACTGGATCA
>NW_026100253.1:0-540 GCF_025091365.1 Daktulosphaira vitifoliae
TGGTTGACTAGAACTACTTGAACTCGTCTCTGGGTCACTAGTATTATTATTTAGACTCTTTTTTCTTCTATTTTCTGCATTATTTTTCTTAAAACATCTCTCTATTGTATGACCCCCTTTTAAACAATATTCGCATACCACGTAAGTATGCTCTACTACAGTTTGTTTTACATTATTTCTATTTCTATCATTCATTCTACAGTCGCGAGCGTAGTGTCCTACCTTCGAACAGATATGACACCTACCTTTAAACGACGAATTAACCGGGTTATTAAATTTATTATTTTTAAAATTATTACCATTTGGTACCCGCGTAAATCGAACATTATTTAACCTACGCCCCTCAATTTGAGCTAGGAAATTTTTTTCTTCAACTATCGCATGTTGAATAGCGGAGTCTAGTGTTGTAGGGTGTTGGCTTTTTACCATTACTTTTATAGAAGCTGATATACCTTCTAGAAATACATTTAATACTTGCTCTCTTAAACAATTTTTTATAATTAACGCATCTGGTAAACTTTTTCCTTGCGTGCTACAGTT
>NW_026100253.1:4274-5713 GCF_025091365.1 Daktulosphaira vitifoliae
AATAAATATAGTTTAAAAAACTAAAAAAACACGCTTTTAAAGTACATCGAACTAAAAAGTTAAAAATAATTTTTAAAATAATTATGAACAAAAAATACTAGTATTATTGTGATAAAAGCGTGGGTGCTTTGTGTCATATTTTTCGTATATTGAGCGCCCGACGCTTTTATCACAATAATACTAGTATTTTTTGTTCATAATTATTTTAAAAATTATTTTTAACTTTTTAGTTCGATGTGCTTTAAAAGCGTGTTTTTTTAGTTTTTTAAACTATATTTATTCCTTTATAAAATTTAGAATTCTAGGCGAGTTCCATGGACTATTTGACTTTCAATGCTACATTGCTTTAAAAGATTTTTTAACTGTTTATCAACTTCCTCGTTATGACACATAGGGTATCTGTATTGTTTTATATTAATTGGATGAGCATTAGGAATAATTATTTTATGTACAATTTGATTAGTATAAGATAATTTATCACCCGGTAAAATTAATATATCATGAAATTAATTGCATAAATTATTAATAGACGACTTTTCTTTGACGTTTAAATGATTTAATTTAAGGTTTTGATTTAAAAGAGTTAATCTATTATTATTATTATTAGTATTAACATTATTACAATTGATAGTATTTACATATTATTTATGAGCACGAAATCTTGTGGTAAAAAATCAAATTTAATATTATTTATAGAAATCGAAACATCTTTTTCTGATGTGTTTAAAATCGGTATGATTGCATAATTATCTTTGATTTATGTTATACAACTTCCAATAAAAACATTTTCTTAATTACTATAAGATCACATATACAGGTGATTTTTTTATCATAACCCACTCAATTACTTGCAGAATAATAATAATTTAAACATTTTTTTTTTTCATTATCTTTAGTTACACATTATTCTTGAATTTTTAACTATGTAATACTTTTTAAGTTCATCCCTTATTCCTTGGAAGGGGGTAAACTTTGTTTTTTTAAATGGTAACACATATTTTTAATTTAATAAAATGTTTGAGTTTTTAATTTAATAGTAAATGGCATTTGAATTTTTAATATAACTTAATTCGTTTATTAGATATAATCATTTAAAGTTTCAAATTTTTGAATTAATATACAGGTATAATACACAAGGGATTACAAATACAGGTAGCTAATTGGTTTTTTATAACATCGATATTAGCAGGTACACAGCGTTGTTATTATCAATGATAGTAAGGTACATTGATGTGAGTTTATAAATACACTAACTGACAATACAAAAAGTATATCTATTAATAGTCATAATTGATAATAAACAATCCATGACTGTGATAGCAATATCATAAAAAACCAATTAGCACCTGTATTTGTATTCCCATGTGTATTATACATGTATATTAACTAAAAATTTTGAAACTTTAAATGTTTATATCTAATAAGCTAATAAAGTTATA
>NW_026100254.1:0-2125 GCF_025091365.1 Daktulosphaira vitifoliae
AAAAAAAAAAAGTCTATCTTTTCGAGTGCACAACGAGTTGAGAAGTAAACGCGCGAGGATTGTAGCGGTTCTAAAAAGCTGAAATTAAACGTTTTTTTGTTTCCATCCAAGTGTAATAAATATTTAATCAAACACATGAGCACGACATAATAGAGAAAAAAACGTAATCACATACGCGTCAGCCTATTCAAACGTTAAGTTTACAGTGTAAATTAAATACCACGTTGACAGTTTTAATTTACATTAACAAATAGATAACAATAATAAAGATTTACTTTCACCTTTCCGTGGAATTTCCAACTGCCGTCGATGGTAATCCGACAAATATTGATTCTCCCAATGAAAACATTAGATAACACTGAAAATACAAACGATGAGAAAGTGCACCTCGAAGAAGTAATGCAGTTTCTTATAATGGCTACTTTTCCGAGAATTGTAAAATCAACGGCTTTTTGGAGTTCACGCCGAAGGCTTGCATAATGTTTAACATTCGATTATGTCATTTTTATTTTAAATTCGTCCCAAATCAAAGTACTTATATTTGTTGTCATTAATTCACCGCATGTTGAAGTCCCTTTTTGCTTTAAATTTCCCATTTTTATCGAACACGATCTACTGCCGCCATCTACCGAATGTTCGCACGATTCGGTGGCATTTTTTTGTGTTTTACCGGAGTTCGTTAATGTTTTCGCTACACATAATTAATTGGTGAATTTTTACAATAGTGTTTTCTAGTCTTTCAATTATATGGGCACGACGAGTGAAGGCCTTAACATTGAACTTAATTATAGTTAGACGTAATTCTTGTAATATTTTTTTATCATCGTCGACCACTTAGTGGTGTTAAAACGTTGAACTTTTATCGCTAATTACTCAACAGTAACACTATTTGTGCTAATGAAAAACTAATAATTAGTATATTATGTTCATTTGATCTTTTTAATTGTTTATTTTTTGTGGTTCAAAAACTGTCTATACTAATATCTCATAAAAACTAGGCAATGTTAAAGAAAAACGTCCAATGATAAAAGACACTCCTAATCTACCGATCATAATATTATTAATAGTTACTTCTGAGTTTACAGTGCAATCATTAAGTCGACCAATGGTCAGTTAAATATTTGGCCTATGCTAAGTCGTTGGGTAACAATAGTGAGTAACATCAATATCATTATCGATGACGTGAGATAGATTACATTGATGTTTGTTTGTATAAAGAATGATATAAATAAAATTAAAATTATAGTGTTTGTTCGTTTAGATGATTAAATTGTTCAAATCTTCTTTATTATCTCATAATACATAATTTCAATTCCCGGCATCGGACAACGGTCGATGATTATTTGATTTGAAGAGATTTTTAAAACATATTAAAAATCGATTCAAATTAAAAATTTTGATGAAAAATGTGCTTTTATTGTGTAGCATAGCTTGAAAAAATGTTTTTTTCGTCTATGGGTAACTGTAAATTTTTAGATAATAACTTAAAACTCAGCATTAGAGTTAAGAGAATATCTAGTGTTTGTTTATGAATGTTAATGATTTCACGATTGTTCATAAAATTTGTTTAAGCAATTCGGAAGACATCAATATCAAAATTAATTATATTTGATATTTCAGAATTAAGTGTAATAGTTAATTAATAATTTATTTGTCTTAGTACTTGGGTATCTACTGGGTTGCTTTTTAAATTCATTTTCAAAAATACTTAGAAATTATAAAGTCATAATAAAGTTTGTAGATATACTTACGATACCAAAACTTTAATGTTGTGTTAAAGTTAATAAAAAAAAAAAAATACTTTCATACTCGTTATAAAAATTATGTGTTAAAACTTAACAAAATATGTTTTCAGTATGTATTTAATTTTTATTAAAAGCATTATAATTTTGCGCCTTGAAACGCGTTTATAGGTTACACCTCAGTCTTATACGTGTATTATTTGATAGTTAAACATTTATAGTAACGAATACTTTATTTGGAAAAATATAAACATTTAAGTAATTTAATTCAAATAACTTGTGATTTGCGTTCACTGTGTTTCAAAAATTAGATAACAGAATATTGAGATATTAAGTTAGTTCGTTAAATATTTTTAATTGTCACTTCAACAAGGTAAACAAAT
>NW_026100254.1:3997-5682 GCF_025091365.1 Daktulosphaira vitifoliae
TATCAAACGCATATTTTGCACCACTAGCTGTATACGATGGGCTTTGTAGGGTAGTAGCTAATTGTTCACATGTACCAAACATTAATGATATAGAGTGCAATGAAAAAAGACTGGAGAGACCAAACAAGATCTGGACTGTCGCAGCTTATTTAGAAAAATAAACTGTAAATATGAAACTCAGTATTATTAAATTTTATCAGTATACTGATTACAACATACTTATTGTATAATTTTCAAATATTTAGTGATTTTCTAAAAATTTTAACGAATAATTGGTACAATATTTTACTTAGGTTATTATAAATTCTGAACAGATGCTAGTATTACTTTGTTGGAAAATTTTGTTACAGTTTACTGTAATTACTAAGAATAACTACGTATTTAAAAATATTTTAACATACAATTAGGTCAAACTTAAGTTGAATATTTTTATGTATTTTTAACGTCAAATAATTTTTGTTTTAAATTAAATTGAAATCTTATTGACATATTCTAAATAATATTTTATATGAACCATGAAAATATTATTCGCAGCTCAATTTCACGTTGTACAATCTTCAACGCAAACATATTATTTACTCAAAATTTTATAACTGTCAAAACAAATACAATTTATTTATCTACTATTTTTTTATTTTCTTACATATATTTAATATATTATTGCGAGTTGAGACTATAAATACTAAACATCAAATTATTTTTAAGTTGTCTTCTTGTAAACCTTGTATTATTTTGTCAAAACAGCAAATTCGTTTACAATTGTTTGTGAGTAATATGAGATCAATATTAAAGGCATTTATTCTTTTAACTAGTTTTTTAAATTTTTCACAAGCGATACTTATTTCAAAACTACCCAATGGAGAAATAGTGAAGAATGAATACCTTTTTTGCGATGATGATAATTTGCGACTAGCTGACATAATAAACAATGGCGAAGTAACAATGGAGCAATACTACAATGAAATGCAAAACAGGGTATACAAATATTTATACTTGTTACCATATTATATAGAAGAGGCATATCGTTTGAGTAATGAATGGGAAATGCAATATATAATGATCGAAAGTATGAAATACATCATCAATTACATGAAATATCATAAAATACCTATATTCGAAAATTTGGAACAATTGATAATGATGTTTAATTTTAAAAAGTATACACATTTGTACGAGATCCAGAATGTTTTAGAGGAATTTAAGCATTCCATTAAGCTTCTATTCGTTTTTTATCATAAAAACGATCAAACTTATGAGATAGTAAATAAAAATAAAAAACTACTAAAGAAACTCTACAAAAAAATTTATTCGGAATCGTTTTTTAAAAATTTACTCCAAAATGGTTTAGAAGACTTTCCACCTTTTACCTATGATGATCATAAAATGAATTTTAATGCTCTTCTCAGAATAATTGAAAATATACACAATGAGTACCGCATTATTTCTGAAGAAACGACACGTTTATTAGACCTACCCAACGGACAAATAATGAAGTACGAATACCTTTTCTGCGATGATGATAATTTGCGACTAGACGATATTTTATACTATGGCCAAGTTACAATAGAACAATACTACAATGCAATGAAAAACAGGGCGTATAAATATTTATACTTGTTACCCATTTATATACTAAGGGAATTTGAACATATAAATCCATGTGAAATTAAAAAATATATGGTCGA
>NW_026100255.1:0-5680 GCF_025091365.1 Daktulosphaira vitifoliae
ATCAATTCAAATTTTGGTTCAAAGCATATTCATATTTTCACCATCTGAGATAGTGCAAATATTTTAAGTTAAATTTGGTGCCAACTGATTACAGCCATATCAGCTTTATGTCGAAATTAAAATAAAGATAGTATTCTTTATCATGGATAAGGATTGGACCTGAAAAATAATTAATCACTTATAGATCCAAAAATAAATATTACTAAAAATAAAAAGCTACTAAATTATTATTATTTTTGGAGTAAACCTATTGGTTAATGATAAATGATTCCACCTGTATAATTTAAATTTGTTTTCTGATTATCTTGAAAACTTACAAAAACTTATATATACGTTATTGCAGTATTAAACAACAATATGAATACTAACAGTGGTATTTTGATGAAATATCAAAGAATACCTCATTTTTTATAAGACAATATCGTAAAATTATAATGAAAATTTTTAATCCGAATTAATTATAAGGTAATTAATTCACATTTTGTTAAAAAAAGGTCTAATATATAATCTAGATAATTTAGGATCAAAGTCCTGATCACTATGTTTTCTAATAATAAAATCACTTTAAATTTGCTATAAAAGTGTTTTACTAAATAAGGAGAATATATATAATATCTTTTCGTCTAAATGTCCAGGTAGGTATTGTCGTTCAGTTCAAACAGTGCAAAAATGGCCTAAGGCAACTGACAATATTAAGATTGTTACTTAATGATGATTAATTATTAAATTGTTTAGATATAATTACAAACAGTAAACATTAATTTAGTAGTCTATAGGTAAGATGATTTAAATTTTGTTTTTTAAAGAGGTAGGATGAGGGATTTAATAGTATGAAAAAATGTCCAATAATGTTGGGTAATAATATTTTGCTTATAAGCAATCCACATTTATATTATATAGCTTTTGTAAATATTATTCGTATAAGACAGGAATTTTATCATGAAAAATAGATATTTTTATTAATTAAAAAGTATTTTAAATTTTTAGTAAATGATCGAATTCTCAGAAAATTTGTATTATTTGTGTTATGTATAATTATAAAATACAATGTCTATGTCAATGATGGTAATAAACAAATAAATGATAAAATAACAATTGTAAGGATAATTAATGAGCTATTAACGATTCCGCTAAAACATAAAATTTAATGTTTAATATGACAATAACAATTGGTACGCCTGCATCCCCGTCGTACAGTTGGTAGTTGGTTGTCCGGCTAAAGAAGCACGATTCCTTCAAAACCGCTATGGTGTGGCGGCGACCGGTCGCGACAGGCCAACTAGTCAGTGCATCAATAGCTTATGGACCGGTCGTAGTTGTTAAGCAATCGCTCCTTATTAGTTTGCGTTATTATCTGTTATTTTATCACAGCGAAAAATTTCTAAAAAATTTTGGTGAAATTTTATTCATTTTTTACATTTATAATTTTTTTCATTTTTAAAACATAAAAGTTTGGTGTTTTATGTTCGTGTTTGACATTTAAAAGGATAAATATATTAAAACTAATTTTAGTGCGTTTGGTAAGTTAAATCAATTTAATTTAATTAATTTTGTATTTAATTTCTACATATATTCCAATGTTAAATTCTCACTATAAGCCATGTAGAATAAATTATATTACTTGAACCACCGCACCCACAGATACTGAATATAAAATATGACTTGAAGGTATTTTGTATTTGTTTGAGCCAGTACGTGTGTTTGTGTGAGCGTATCTTGACTGTAGACATCAAATGAACAGGTTGGACCGTTTACTGGGGAGGCGTTCTCAGTACCTGCTGGCTGTAATCCTCCACCCTTGAAATATGTACATTCGGTGTGCCAGGTGAATACAATACCATTAGGTATTGTATAAAATTTCTTTACTTCTCATTTATTTTAGGGATGTCTTCCATATTCGTTCTTTTTTAAGTTTATTACTTGATATCACTATTGAGTAATGAAATTACGTTTTATTCACTATTATTGTTGGCTTTACAACATGTAGTTATTAAAACTCTTAACCTAAGAAATAGTAATAACAATTTTATTACGGCGAATCTTTCATTACTATTGACACTTATAATGTATGCATATCACATATTTTACGCTACCAAGATAATATCTCTTATTAAACCTTTCGGATACTATCATTCATACATACAAATCAATTCCTAATAACTTCCTTTTTCGATATTTAATGTGTTATTGCATCAGGATCTATGTTACCTATGAATTGCATAATAATTCACTTTGTTTTGAATTTTCTATTAATGATAGTTTCACGATCATGTATATTTTGTTAATTTTGACTTGATAATTTTAGGTAAAATAGATAATTTTAAAATGCTAATTATCAATTAGTGAACCATGTGTAATTTAAAACTTCCAACAAATAGGTACCGTGGATAATATTGTTTAGGGTGTCTCACGGTGATTTACTAATTTTAACATAAGTTTATGTAGTAAAATTAGTAAATTACGATGGGACACTCTAATACATATTGAAATATCTTAAATTGAAGTATCAATAAAGTAAATTCAACGTTTTATTTAGCGTCTTGTTGTGAAAATGAGAGGTACTCCATGTTTTTGTTAAGTACTCTAGTACTCATTTCAGTTAGAATTATGTATATTGATAATAATCCTCTAAAAATATAAAAGTAATGATGTTATTCAATTATTACATTCTATTTTGATTCGCTTTGATGTAGTTAATTATTGGTCAATTTTACAGTGTTTTTTAAATAGTTAAGATAATACAAAGAGTAGTTTTATAGATTTTTGGCGTGGTCAAAATATTCTAAGTTCTATGAATAACTAATATCCATGTTTTTAAAATCCACTTTGTTCGGATGGACGCTGTAATACTTCTGAATCAATATCATTTATATGTGTTGTGAAATGAATTATTACATTTCAATTATTTAATTATTATTAACTATTATCAGTTAATAAATTTTCTTTGAACTATTGTAATAGTTTTTAAAGTAAGACTAATAATAAATCGATTGTATGGATTTGAATATAATAGAACTATTGAATACATTGCAGTATTACTGAAGGGATTATCACGATATTGCCTTCATTATTTTAATTCAATTTCAATTTCTCTTGATTGATATTGTTAGGTTATTATCTTAGATTTAATCGTAGTGATGAGTTTTTTGTCTTTTAATTATGATTCATAAAATCAGTAATTACCAGATATAAAAAGTTTAATTGTTTAATTGTGATTTTTTTTTCTCCATGTTTTTCATAAACAGTAATATTTACCAGCATTTTTTTTATATGTACCTTACTTTTATTTTTTTTTAAATATTATTTTCTTTAAAAAATAAATAAATGAATTTTTATTTCTAGTTTAATATCCGTTGCCATACAATAATTTAATAATGTCTCGTGTGCTTAAAACACTCATGACTGTTCAGAAGTCAGTTAATACGTATTTTATAATAAGGAATAGTTTTATCAGTACTGTGGGTCGGTAGTGTTTGCGGGTCGAATGGTTTTGGTTTGACTTTTAATGAGTCATGGTAAAGAAAGAAGATGTACAATTGTGTGTATAGAGAACCCTATAACAACAGAATAACTTTTTAGTGTACACTTATTTATACCTGTAGGTTACATAATCTACTTTGGAAAAATAACTTATTGTAGGCATAATGTACGATGCTGATAGTCAGTATAGCGTGCTTAATACCACTACACATACCAAAACATAAGATTTTATGACTGGAAGACATGAGGTATTTGTCTGCAGCAGACTATTAATCTTTTACGTTCTTAACTCTGACCGATCACAATTTCAATAGCAATATTTCGTCGAGTTTAACAGTGTAGATTTGTTAAATTTATGCTTATTGAGCTGTTTAAACATTTTCGATTTAACTCGGAATTGTGGGCTACCAAATTATTGTACATTAATATATTAATAAATATGGTGTTAAAAAAAATACATAGTTAAAAAACACATGCTGTAAAGAACCATAAATGTGTTTATAATTAAAAAAAAAAAATCAACACCTTTCATGTAATTGGTGGTAGCTTAATTAAGTTTGATAGTACGTGTTTTAAATTTTTGCGTGGTTTTTTTACTTTTATAAAATATAAAAGACCATAATTCGGATTTACGTTTCTAATGAAATTGATATTTAGAATACCGTCTTTATAAACTAGAAAATGTTTCGAAGTAAAAAAATTTGTATGGGTTGTATACAAATTTGCCTTCAGAATATTATTCTACCTTCAAAATATATCAACTATTTTTGAGAATTAACATAATTATCGTAGGATTGTTAAAAATAAAATTTGTTTAAATCATAAATAAACAATTTAAAACGTCCCATGAGACATATGTAAATTTTGACATTTTGAGTGTTTTAAATGTAAAAACCCTGAATTATCAACAGTTTTATTTATTTATTGAAAGTTATCAGTAATGTTTCCATATCTTTTAGTGTGTTTGAAAAGACACGTTGCAGCCAAATAAAATTTAATATTTAGTTTGCCTAAACCTAACCTAACTAGAAACGCAGGTTCTTAAAAAATTGTTTATCAACAAAAATAACAACGAAATAATTTATCTACGTCAGTAATTAGGTACCTAAATCGTGTAGTTAAAATATTGAAAGTACAATAAGTTCTGCCCGGCATGTTAAAAGCACATGTTTTAATAATGTGTAAAATACTGATTTAAAGCTACAGAGTTGGATTTAAAATTGTCATCATATATAACAGACCATATTTAAAATTAATGTGTCCAATTATTCATTTATGTTTTGGATATAAAGACTTTGTTTGACTGATGGGAATAATCTTTTAGTGTGTGTCACTAAAACAATCAAAACTAAATCATAATTTATTATTGTTGATGATAACAATAAACAGCAACGTCGTAGTATGTTCTGTGTACTTAATATTTTATGACTACCGAACCTGCGTTGTGGTCAAAGATGAATGTAAATATTTTTCATAATGATCGAGATGAAAAGTAGCGCATTAAAATTCTTTATGGTCGAATATACTCTAGAGAAACTAANTGCATTAAAATTCTTTATGGTCGAATATACTCTAGAGAAACTAATTTGTATGAATCTTAATTTGACATTCCTTATTTTCGCTTCAACTTTTTCAATACATATTCATAATATTACCTACAATACTAAATATTTTTTGTCTTTATTGTTATGACTGATCAAATTGCTTTCTTTGATTTGTGTAAGTTTTTCAACTGTAGCAGTTAAAATTTTAGTGGTAATAATCAACCAACAATTTTTTAAACAAATTCATGTTTAAAAAATAAACATTAGCAAATATAAAAATATAAATTTTTATTTTATGGTTTGGTTGGTTTTTATTTTATGGTATTTTATACGAACGCATAGATCGTGTAAATTGAAATTACTTAAAAAATTTTTTGGAATTCACCCAGCCATTTAGTGTGCAACATTTACAGTGCTTACAACACATTTACCTACTTACTCTGTTTAATCCGTATTTCAACCCGTTTGCACTTTATTCGTGTACAAGACTATTTTGCGCGCGTGTGTGCACAAATGTTTTAAAAGATCCCTAGTTAATTACCTACTGTAGTTATAAGTGAGGATAATAAGTTGTTTAATGTATACACATAATCACGACGAATAGTTTATGGACCGTAACTATGGCATTTTTTCTACTGAGAAACAAATACTTAGTT
>NW_026100256.1:0-5679 GCF_025091365.1 Daktulosphaira vitifoliae
CTTTGGATTGTTTTTGTATAAATAACACTACAAACTTTCTTGAAATCGTAGAAAACTAAATATTGTTATTTGTATGAAATATAGTAGAAAATATTCACACGGAATTCATACGAATCGAAAATATAATTGTAATTTTTTTTTTACTTTATTTGCACTTCAAAAGCTTAAATAGATGTTAAATAAGTACTTGAGGTTATATGTATACTTTTTCTGTATGTATCTGTGACGTTTGTAACATTTGAAATATTTTCAAAATATGATGTTAAAAACAAATTCGATTTTAATTAAAGTAATTAAATAAAATAAAAACGATTTATAAATAGTTTTGAGTCAATCACAAGTCATAAGATTAAATATCTGTAAAAAAATACTCCTATATATAAATTTTTTCTACTTGATATTTACAATGGTGTATAAAAATGAAAAGACTTAAAACATTTAATACATATTTATGAAATAGGATAGTGTTCTTTAAAAACATTCTAAACTAAAATTGAATAATTATTATTATGGTTAAATAATTTGTTAATTGTGGTTTTAAATTATTAACCGTTATTTGTATTGTTTAAATATCCATATACATTACATCATGCAATGGTGTATCTAGGACNCCGTTATTTGTATTGTTTAAATATCCATATACATTACATCATGCAATGGTGTATCTAGGACGGCTAAGTCCTCTAAGCCAAACAAACATTTTAAGTAAAAAATCCCACAAAAAAAGTTACTACAATTTTTTTTTATATTAGTCTCCCGCTGAAAATTTCTAGGTACGCCAATACATCTCGAAATAATTCATATGCAAATTACCACTTTCTTTTTATTATTATTATTATAACTATCAAATAAATTTGCAAAATGTCACACTTTTTTTAGTAGAAAAATTGCGCATTCTAATGATTTAGGAAAATAATTGATATTAAGACTATCAATATTTTTACCATAAGATTAAGTTTTTAATTTCACAATTATACTTATATGAGGACATATACAGAATAGATGTACATATTAACAATTATTGTTCCAAACGTCACTTGTAGAAGTATTTTTAGCTTAATCACTTTAGATTTTAGTAAGAATAAAAAATGTAATAATTTACTGTGTTTTTACAGTTTGTGAGGTCCACTGTAGGGCCGGGAGACAACGAAGAAAAAGTATAGGACAAAACTTACACAGCAGGAGGCGTCCCGCCGATGCTTTCCGGGGAAACATTTACAGCTTATAATAAATAAAATAAAAACACAATTAATACTATAGCTCACCATAGTATAGCTTATATTCGCCTTTGCTAACAATATAACCATAATTTTGTACCATAAGCTTCATATAATTCTACTAAATTGGTGTCTATGTTAATAAATATTGTTTAAATAAAATTATACAGGAAAAAAATTGATATTTGATTTTTAACATACAATCAGTTTTTTTTTTACTCGTTTTGTAAAATAAAAAAATTCGTTTTATATAAAATATCAAAATGAGATATTGCAATTATTTTAAAATTAAAATATGTATTTTTTTTTTTTGTGAATAGAAATCATTGTTCGTATATTTCAGTTTTTACTATGTATAATGTTGATGTACTTATCAAGTAAAATTTATAATATACATAACACATTGGAGTAGATGTAAATGTAAAACACTAATAAAATGTTAATCTACTAACATCAGTCATTTACCACCTTACTCCTATAATTCATATTGATCAAGATAAACTTAACTAATTGAGTTTATTATCAGTACTAGCAGATTTGCAGATATATCATAATCATAGAATAATAACATTTTTTAGCGGGCAAAATATTTCTCTTTCAAAGCCTTTTTTTTATATAAATAACGCATGATTTTTCAAACGTAAAAAATAATTATGGTATAATTTTATGTTGTTATTTTATATTCCAGAAATGTATTTATTTTTATGTTAACTAAAATTACACCATACATTCACAACGTAACTCAACAATTTGAGATTTTATTTTAAGATATACATATTAAAATTTGAACACATCTCAAGACTTATGAAATAAAATGTATTCCAAAAAAAATAGAATAGAAATTATTTTAATCTATTATTTCTTGAGATAATGCAATTAAAAAGCTATTTCTACTGTTAGCTATGTAAAAAAATTTTATTCTTTTTTTCTCCTAAATAATTTCAGAAAATCTATGTACGCGTTTTGAAGACAACAATAATAATAATTTAAATAATAATAATTTTTCAAAACTTTGTTGATCTGTCAAAAAAAAAAATTTGTTTTAAAATAATTAGAATTTTATTAAAATAGAGATATTTAACTAAAATATACGTTAATTAGATGTTAAATGAACAAAAGAGATATTAAGTTAACGTAGTATCTCATTATTTCTCTTAAGCTAAAAGTTTAACTTAACTTTAACTTATTAAGACGTTTATAACCAGTCATGATATTGTAAACATTATTTTGTTGTATTATTTTTTTTAGGGGCCCAATAGTATGTACTCCAAAGTAACACAATTGAGTTAAGAGGAAACCAAATAATACGCGTACCATTGTTAATTTTGTTAACTATCAAAGTTCCTGATTGAAAAACAAAAACATTCAGATTATTTAAGGTTAGTGCGATACCTAAAAAATACAAATTAACATATACTTGTATTCGTTGTGACTTTAATTGTTATAAAATTTTAGTATGCTTAATTTATATTTGTAAGATTGTTATTAAAGTTTAAATAAATTTTATGATATGTGTATTTAATTGTTAAGTTTTAGTAATAAGTAAAATTTTTAATCTATTCATGTGTGAATTTTTTTTTTAATAAAATATGATTTTTTATATACCATTTGTAGAATATTGAGATATGAGATCAATAAATATTGAAACTTTTGTAATTGTATTCGAATTTAATGGTAATATACCTTTTTCATTTAAATATGAAGCATCAATCTATATTGAAAATAATATATTCGCAAAGCGGACAAATCCTCATATTTATTTATTTTTAAATCATATCTAAAATAAAATATTTTAAATTAAAAAATTATAACTACCAACGTGTAAATAAATGACATAATTACTGACGTGCGGTCTACCAGATTGTACTCTTGTACTGGTGTACTGGTGTCCTTATCACCTAATCGATTGTCACATTTTACCAGTTTAATCAAAGTTTAATGTTTTTTTTAGTTGGCCAAGATCCCAAATAATTAAATTATTTTTAATTTTAAATAATATTGGCCACAAGTGATTAATTCTTTTTATATAAAATAAAATATTAGATGAACCCAATATAAATCAATTAAATCTCAACTTTTTTAATAAAAGTTTAATTTGATATTAAAATAGAATATGAAGTCATTAAGTTAGCAGGGAAATTTATATTAGTTTGATACATAGTATTTCTTCACATTTATTATTTTTCAATATATATATAAAGTTGATTATTTTTTAATGTAAGTGGTACTTACAAATTTTTCAGAAAATTAAAATTATAATTGAATAGTCATTTGTAAGTTATATTATTTAGATATTTACAGACATTTTTCGACTTCCGTACAAACACTCATTAAGATGCTTGACAGAGATTACCATGATACACGAGTTCTTATTAGTGTCAAAGTCGACTTGCTCATTAAAATTATGTTACTTTGTTGTACAACACATAACGTTGATTTTATTAGTCATTGTAAGTATAAAATAATATTATTACGTGCATTTTGAATTTAATAGGTAATCTTAGTATAACCTTCAAATAGGTGTTCATTGAGAGCTTTCCCCAAGGAATAAGTTCAGAGAGATAATTGTAATTTTTTCCTATTACATTTCTAACAAATGTTAATAGAATACAACATGTACAGTTTCTTATAGGTAAATGGAGTTACTTAACTTGCCTTATTATAAAAACTTAATTTTTGTTTAAATAAGATTTAGTTATCTTTAAGATATTTTTTTTATTTGAGCATTATTATCTATGCCAAACAAAAAAATTATTAAATAAAAGAAGTTTGGACAAAGTGGATAGATGAGTTTAGGGGCAAAAAAATGTACCAAGTATTGTTACGAAACATCTTTTAATAAGTAATAATATTGTAAAATTATCTCAAATTTTATATTCTTCTCTTGAAATTAATTATATATTCATATGTAATAAGTTAACGAAAGTCTTTTAAAAAAATTAAAATTATTTACTTTACTGAATACGCCGGTAGAGAAATTATTTTAACTGACACCAATTTATTTTAGAAAAATTTATCTTATTCGAATCTTAAAAACTACTTTCTATCTTTTAGACGAAAAAAAAATTAATTTTTACTACAGTCTCAATCACAATAGATGTAACTTTAGTTTTGTTTGTTTTAGCAATATGAGAATTCAAAAATAAAATTTCAAATATATCTTAAACTAGTCACTCTTTTATTAATTTCATTAATAGACACTTCTGTAACGGTTTTACCTTAAAAAATAGTTTTAACACTGCAAGTTGTAAATATTTACTTTAGCTAGTAGCTAAATTTTTGACAAATAACGATTGCACGCTATTATCAGACGCGATTGCTAACTAAATGAAAGCCTGATGTGGTTATCACATTGTACTTTATTATTTGTTCATTTTACATTGTTTAAATTTACAAAATTAATTTATGAAGTTTAGATTTTGAGATATTATCATTATTCACTTTGTTCGAGTGTCGATTTGCCTGAATTCTCTCTAAATCATTAACAACAAAATAGGATTTTTGCAATTTTATTTACACGGTTCTTTTTGTGTATGGTATAAGAAAAACTTTTTTATAAACGCGATGAATTCAAGAAACAACTGGAACACGAGTACCACTTTCAAATTAACTTAATAACGAATTGTAAGTAACACAAGTTTCAAAATTTAATAAAAAGATAGCAAATATTCGTCGAAACATTTTGAATTATCAAATTTATACCTTGATGTATAATATTCATCAAACTTATAATTTTCGATAAAATATACACCCAAGAAAGATAAATAACAACAAATTAAATATAGATATTTTTTGAAACAACATTATTTTTAGACATCATCACCACAAAATTTTAAATTAATACTTGAAAGATTCAATTTTGAGGGAGTGGGTGTAGTATGGTGCAATGGATCGTTCAGTCGCCGTTTTAACGATGATGTTCAGCTACGTTATATTCTAGTTGGTTCGCAGATGGGTTACCATACACATAACAGTGGTACATGCACACCTTGTGACTCCTTACAAGCTCCTTCAACCATAATACGATTACGTCAGGTTCATCAAAATCCTGTCAAATAGTAAGATAGAGCCGACCCCAAATAATTGGAGTACAGGCTAAAGAGATGATGACCNAATTGGAGTACAGGCTAAAGAGATGATGACGATTACTTAAATAAAATATACTTCTTCAATAAACTGAACAATGAACAATTAGTTGGAAGAATATTAAAACGACTTGATTGGTTAAAAACTTTTTAAGAGAATTGCATATTTGTATTTCTTAAAGGATTAGATTAATAACACCTAATCATTTTTATAAGTAAATTATTTTTTATTTTATAAGCTAGATACCTACCGCAGTAGGTGAACGGATGGGTGACCGTGCGTGCGCTTCTACGGTGGCGATAAAGCACCATGTTCCCAATGCAAAAGGCAACGAGAAACCATTGCAATTAAATTTCTCCAAAATATACCAATTCAG
>NW_026100257.1:0-5644 GCF_025091365.1 Daktulosphaira vitifoliae
TTATTTGTCTTTAATGGCAGAAGAAGACAATATGCCCTGTGGTAGTAAAACAAACGAGTCAAATAGCAATAGAATGAAGAAGAATGAAGAGGTGAAAATACCAATGAGTGAAGTAAAAGTGCTCATTGATCAATATATGGAACAATACTTTCAAAATAATTCTAACTCTTTCAACGCCAATCTACATCATCCACCTCCTTCAAACACGCAAATAGGGTTACAAGACGCTATAAGGTTGCTTCCTAATTCTTTTGATGGAAGAGATGTGGAGCAATTGGAAATCTTTTTGGAAAAATGTGAATTTGCAGTAGAATGTGTAGTACCGGTGGCCATTCCACGGCTACTACGAGCAATTCAAACTCGACTGTCTGGTAAAGCAAGGCAGGTCACAAAATACAAAAGCTTTGAATCATGGGATGATCTTAGAGATACTTTGAAATCGAATTTAGAGCCTCAGAGAACAACCCCACACCTTTATTTGGAGCTATATGCTACAAAGCAATTGCCAAATGAGGACATACTATCATATTCAATGAAAATTGAAAAGCTACAAAATCAAATAATCGAACAGGAGACGTCAGACAAACATCCAGAGGTAGCCAAAGCGATAGAACAAACGATTAATAACCAAGTAATCCAAGTGTTTATGGAAGGACTCGGAAACTTGAAAGACTTTATAAAAGCACGGAATCCTTCAACTCTTGAAAAAGCTATTCAAGCAGCCAAAGAAGAAGAAAGGATAAGACTTTCAAATATAGGAGCAAAACAATATTTGAAAGATAGACCACTAAAAAGTTCTAATTCACAATATTCTACATCACAAAATTCTACTTCCAGTACAAGCTGTCATTTATGTGGTCAAAAGGGACATTTTGCTAAATTCTGTCGTAATAACAATTCTACATCCACTAATAACACAAATAACGCTAAAATACACAGACCCATTGTTCAAAACTCTGCTTCCGCAGAAAAAATCTGCAGATATTGTAAAAACGAGGGTCACATTTTAGAAGAATGTATCAAAAGAAGATACGCAAACACAAATCGACGTAAACAGGAAAACAGGAACCGTCCGGACCAAGGCGCAAGTTCGGCCGGAAAACTTCAAGCCGCCATAATACAATTAAACGAATCTACAAATGCACCGCCAAGTTAGATAATGGTCATGTGCAAATTCTATGTAAGCAAACTACTCCGAATCTTCTACATCTTCTTTTAGACACAGGTAGTGATCTAAACCTTATCAAATTAAATTTTCTAAATCCTGAAGTACCAGTAAAGGAGAACGAATGTTTCAGTCTCACTGGTATAACCGATCATACTATTTCGACACTTGGTAAAGTCATACTAAGTATTCAAATAGAAAATCATGTAATAAATTCTGAATTCCATATTGTCCATCCGAATTTCCCTATAAAATGTGAAGGTATTTTGGGAAGACCCTTTTTACAAGTAAATCAATTTTCAGTCGATTTTCGAAACAGTGAGATAATTATGCACATGAATAAAATATGTGAAATATCTCCACGCTCTGAATCTCTTATTTCTATTTCTGCATGTGATATCGCTGAGGCCACAGCGTTAGTCATTCATTCTCAAAACTTATATGAAAACTTATTGTGTGGTAATGTACTGACAACAGTAAAGAACCACGAAATTTTAATACCTGTTATCAACACATCTGAACGTTCAATTCTACTTCCACCAGATCTCGCTTTGTCTCAACTTTCGTTCGACATATGGACCGAACCAAAGTCATGTTGTATTGCAAATTCAAATTCTAATACTATTTCTGATAACAGTCCTCCCGCGAGCAGCCAACGACTAAGGCTACTTAAGAATTCTATTCAAACTGACCACTTAAATCCTGAGGAAAAAGCTTCGGTCGACACTATATGCCGTGAGTACTCCGACATTTTTCATTTAGATGGAGACAGACTGACGTGCACGGACGCGATTTATCACGAAATAAATACGCCCTCAATCGTACAGCCCATCAATGAACGTCCATACCGTTTGCCTTTCCATCACAAACAGGAGATTAATAAACAAATTAAAGAACTAGAAGAACAAAATATTGTTGCTCCCAGCAAAAGTCCATGGAATGCACCACTATTAGTTGTACCAAAGAAACCGGACAGTAATGGTGTTGTGAAATATCGTGTCTGCGTTGATTTCAGAAAATTAAATCAAGTTTCTGCAGGCGATGCATATCCTATTCCTAATATAGCTGACATTCTAGATCAATTAGGAAAATCCTCGTACTATTCAACTCTGGATCTCGCGCAAGGCTATCATCAAGTAGAAATGCACCCAGATCACCGTGAAAAAACTGCATTTAGTACAGATCAGGGTCACTTTGAGTTCCTTCGAGTTCCTTTCGGTCTCAAAGGTGCACCTGCTACATTTCAACGTCTTATGAACTCTGTATTAAGTGGGCTAACCGGTCTAAAAGCATTCGTTTATTTGGATGACATAATAGTCTATGCATCTTCTATACAAGATCACGAGAACAAATTAAAGGATGTATTTAATCGACTTCGGAGTTTCAACCTAAAACTACAACCTTCTAAGTGTTCATTTATGCGAAAAGAAGTACACTACTTGGGTCATGTTATAACAGACAAAGGTGTTAAACCTGATCCACTCAAAATCAAATGTGTTCTAGAGTTCCCAATTCCTAGAAACGCCAAAGAGGTAAAATCGTTTCTTGGTCTTTCAGGCTATTACAGGCGTTTTGTACCAAACTATGGCACAATCGCAAAGCCACTCACGAATCTTTTAAAGAAAGAAGTCTCATTCCACTGGTCAGATCAATGTCAAGAATCATTTGAAAAATTAAAAACTGTTCTAACTCAAGAACCTCTACTTCAATATCCAGATTTTAGCCAACCATTTAACCTAACTTGTGACGCAAGCAATGTTGCAATAGGTTGTGTTCTATCTCAAGGTCCTATCGGCAAGGATTTACCAATCGCGTACGCATCTAGAACTCTGAATCGAGCCGAACAAAATTATAATACAACCGAAAAAGAGTTGTGTTCTATCATATGGGGTATTAAGCAGTTCCGCCCCTATCTTTTTGGACAAAAGTTCAATGTGGTAACAGACCACCGAGCTCTTGTATGGTTATTCAATATAAAGGACCCAGGCTCGAGGCTAACGAGATGGAGACTTAAATTAGAAGAATATGAATATGAAATTCAGTACAAGCCAGGTTGCCATAATACTAACGCTGATGCGCTTAGCCGTATACACGTTACAACCCGGGCTCAGTCAAAGGAACAAATTTCTATATCACAAAATCATTCTACATCACAGGATCCTGCTAACTCACTATTAGACTCTGAAAATTACTCTGAACACTCCAATACACCGTCTTCGTCGACATCCACCTCTAGCATGACAGAAAAACAACAGCTCGAGCAAACCTATACCAACTTCTTACAGGCCAGAGAGGAATCGATATCTACTACATCGAATGTTCAAGAAATTGTCGGAGATCTCTTCAAAGAAAACAACGATTGGCATTTAGCCAATAGCGTATCCCAAGATTTCTATATGAAAAAAGGAGTCGCTCTCCAATTCAGAAGAAAATTTGGACAAATAGAAGAACTTCTAAACCAAAGGAAAAATGTGACAGAAATTGCGCATTTAGTCCACAATGAGAAATACATTCTATATCTTATTACAAAAGCTAACTATTTTGAGAAACTTAGTTACGAAATCTTGTTTAAGACTCTAACGAATCTAAAAACCTTTTGTCAAGAAAATAATCTAACCAAAATCGCTATGCCAAAAATAGGATGCGGGTTAGATCAACTCAATTGGAATCAAGTTAAATCTATGTTAAGATTCATTTTTAGAGAATCCAATATTGCTATCAAAGTGTTTAGTAAAGATCACCTAACACTTGAGGAAAAACTCAGACTCATTAAAGATTTCCACGATACTCCTCTCTCAGGTCATCAAGGAGTAGAACGGACTCTTAATAAACTCAGAATCGAATACCGTTGGACAGGCATGAGAAAACAAGTAGAAGAGTATATCAAGACTTGTCCTACGTGTCAATTGACCAAGGTGTCAAATAAATCAGTCAAGGAACCAATGGTAATAACTTCTACATCATCAAGAGCGTTTGAAAAAATTTTTCTAGATATCGTTGGTCCTCTTACTAAATCAAGTCGTAACAATGTCTTTATCATCACACTACAAGATGATCTGACAAAATTTTCATGGGCCATACCAACAAGAAATCATGAGGCCAACACTGTAGCCTACCATTTTGTGACTCAATTTGTTTGCTTACATGGTNGAGGCCAACACTGTAGCCTACCATTTTGTGACTCAATTTGTTTGCTTACATGGTATACCTCAGCAAATAGTCACAGATTGCGGTACAGAATTTCTAAGTCAAGTTTTCGCAGAAGTATGTCGGTTGTTGAAAATAAAAAAGTCATCAACTACTCCGTATCATCCTCAGAGTAATGGCAGTCTAGAAAGGAGCCATCGAACCTTAGGCGAATACCTCAGAAGTTTTGTTGCGAAAGATCAATCAGACTGGGACGAATACATTCCATTCGCAATGTTTGCCTACAATTCCAGTATTCACTCGTCTACAGGTTATCAACCCTATGAACTAGTCTATGGTAGACAGATACACATTCCTAATTCGTTGTCGAAACCTCCAGAACCCCAGTACAATTTCTCTGATTACCAATTCGAACTCAAACGGAGACTTCAAGAAACAAGCGAAGTCGCACGCAATCGATTAATCGCTAATAAAAACAAAGCTAAATGTCAATACGACAAAAACGCACATTCTTTAGAAATTAAGGAAGGTGACATGGTTTATTTACAAAATAAAGCAGCTCACAATAAACTCACACCCAATTGGATAGGTCCATTTGAGGTTCTCGAAATCCACCCTAACCAGGTCAATGTAGCGATTAAGCGGAGGGGGAAAAGACATTTAGTTCATAAAAATTTATTGAAAAAACATTTCTCCTAAATCCATAATATAAAGAGCAAAAATTTTTTTTGTATTTGTAGTACATACACCAATGCAGAAATTCTAATTCACCCACCGGACAATCTAGCACAAATAGACATACTAACTCCTCACATTGGAATGTATTATGAAAAGAAATCTAATGTCAAACTACACAGCAGCGACTGGACAATAGTGACATTCTTGGACACATCACAGTATGCGTCCAAATACAACACTCTCTTGCAGTTCTATAGTACAACACGTAATTTATGCACACAACTAAAAGACAAAGTTAGTGTGTTAGAATTTGTAGAAGCTTGTCATCACTTTGATAGGGCTACACTTCCATATCTCTTCGAAATCGAATCAAACCGAAACGCTATAAATATCTCACTCGGACAAAACATCCATGAAGAAAACTACCGGGTCCACCGTAACATGATCAGCTCAGTAACGACGGTAGCTAAAACAATTTTTGATTCAAGTCACATGTTAAACACTGAATTCATCTTTGGTAAAATAATAGATTTTGCAAAATCCAAATTGACCGCCACCAGTATATTAGAAAACAAAATGCGGTTATTCCAAACGACAATCTCTGATATCAATAACATGACCAAGCACATTAATGAAGCTCAAGTCGAAATCGAA
>NW_026100258.1:0-256 GCF_025091365.1 Daktulosphaira vitifoliae
CACACCGTCCGGAGAGCGGCCCTTCTCTGGACCCGGTTCAACGCTTCTACGTTCTTGGGCGAGTACTCCAGAATACTCGCCTAGACCGGGGACCCGTAAAGGAGGACCGAGTGGACGACGCTAACTAACAGTCGGCGTCGATGTTCCCTCGGTCCCCCGATATCGGTCCCCCAATCGGCATCAGTCCCGCCAGGCGGTCCATGACCTTCTGAGCCCGCTGGGCCGCACGTTCAATGTGCGGCCCGAACATCAACCT
>NW_026100258.1:3376-5632 GCF_025091365.1 Daktulosphaira vitifoliae
CAAATTTTTTAGTTTTGGATAATAAAAAAATGTGTCATTTGTAATCCCATCACAACAAAACCCTTATTTACGACTGTTCTGTTTAATTTTCATATTTTAAATAAATAAGTATTTCAAATGCGAAAATTTTACTTAAAAACGACAATTTCGTTTCAAAATATGTTTTGGGAAAACAAAAATTCTAAAGGACCAAGGTGGTTACAGAGAGATGATTTAATTATTATGTTAAATTAAATATGACATAGTTATCAATATTTCTACATGGGTAATTTTCAATTTTTATATAATAGGACCCAAAGTTTTGTTATATCTCTATTAAAAAATGATTTATCAAAATTCGTCCATGTTAAGATGTAAATAATAATGTCATGTTTATTTTAACTTATTAATCATTTTTCTGCGACCTTTAGTCCTACAGACTTTTTGCCCTCCTGAGAAATTTTTTTCACTACTTTTTAAATTATTGATGTCGTTCTGTGGCGCACCTAACTAACTTCGTAACGCACGTGTGACCGTCGACGGCTGTTTCGAAAACAGGTTTTGGCGACATTAGGAAATTGTTATCAGTCGTGTGCAGTTATGAAAAAAACAACAATTGTATACTGCATGGAATAATATTTTCTTATTTGTTAATTCTTGTTATTTTCCTGTACGGCTTACTGTAATCGTATATTACTTTTTTTTTTCATGAAAAATCGAATTCCTTTGTATTTAGAAAAAAATCACAATTCATTTTATATTGAACGATGATTTTAAATTTTACAACACTTTCAACTTCATTGAGATAATGCTAAAATAAATCAAAGATTTATTTGATTTTACGTTTATCCATGTAAATAATTTATAATCTTTCAATGATTTTATCGCACTTAGAAAAAAATTTAAATACCTTTTCAGTTTCGCATCGTAACTAAAGATAAATTTTGTAGTGTTTATTATTTTATTCGACAATACATTTAATTAGTCAAATAATGCTATTATTGTTGAGTTTAAACTAATTAAAATTAAAAATTTGTCCAACATTTCTATTTTCAATGTTTAAAAGGTCACTTATTCATACAAACATTAAATTTAATATTTAAAATTTTTTTGGAAAACATCTGTAATGTTAAATTATAGTTTGTGTAATATACTTAATAAAAAAAAAAAAAAACTATGGACATATCTTCTATGTGCAAATTGGCGTCAAAGTTTCATTAACCTCGTACAAATTTTATAAATAATTTTACTAAACTTTTTAGATAGTTTTTTTAAAAAATGTCAACAATGAGTGATGTTAATTATTGTCAGAGTTATGTTTGGTCATAATTAAGTTAGGTCACGACTCAATTACAACTATATTTTCATATGTGTAATGTATATTGTAGTCCCTTTAAATATATATTTATTTATTGCTAACACTAGTAAATTTCATTGGAGGGGGGAGAAATCAGTACCAAATTTTCCAGTAAACACAATAATGTAGGCTGCAAATTATCAAATGCAAAAAATAATTTTAGTATTTTATTTTAGCTTTGATGCGAAGCTAAATAAGTAATGGTTTTACTATGGTGTGTTTTTTTTATGTTTGTTCATAAATTTTCATCAAATTCTCACCTCACGCAGAATTGATTTTGTTGCTGTATATATCAAAAAAACTCAATTTTAATTTAGTTGAACTAATAGTAGCTAAAAATAAAAATAAAAATATTATTTAAAAAAGTTACGATGATTTGTCTACTATACTAATTTTTCAAGTAATTATTATTAAAAAAAAAAAGTCAAATTATTCAAAATACCTACTGAAAATTTTATGATTTATAATGTTAAATAACTCATAAAACTTAATTTCTATCGGTGTTCAAAACGGCAACAGCAAACAGCTTATTTTTTTAAATAACTTTGAATTATAAAGAGCTTCTTAGACTAAACTCTGATTATCACGTGATAGCCGTAANTTAGACTAAACTCTGATTATCACGTGATAGCCGTAAATTCACACGAATTTTTACTTCGAACTATTGATTACAATAAAATAGAATGTTAGCTTCGATTAGAAGCAAAAAATATATTAATTTTAATATAATGAATTCGTGGCGACAATTTTTTTTATAATTACCTAAGGTATTTCTCTTTGTTTTCTTGTTATTATTAGATAATTTTTATTTTATAAGCTAGTTAAATTTGTATATAGGAGTTTAAAATAATAAATTTTGTACCCTAGTAAGATTTAAGAATTAAATTTAAAAAAAAACTTAATATTTAATAAATAAAGAA
>NW_026100259.1:0-357 GCF_025091365.1 Daktulosphaira vitifoliae
ACAGGTTATGGGCCCAGTACCCAGTACTTAATATTTAGATTTTTTTATTTGTAATATAATTAATCGTGAAATTTAAAAGTGTGTTCGCGTAGCGCGTCGATCGTGTTAAATATTATTGTAATTTTTTATTGTGTGCAGACAGTGTACAGGAAATTCGTTATCATGGAAAACGAATCTATAAAAATTAACAAACTAAACGGCAGTGAAAATTGGGCAAAATGGAAATTTCAAATGACGGTAATATTAAAATCATATGATGTGTTGTTCTCTGTAATAGATGGAAGTTATGAATATCCAATTCAAATTATAAAACATGATACAGAAACAGACACAGAGGCACAATTGCGTTTAGAACAA
>NW_026100259.1:3412-5631 GCF_025091365.1 Daktulosphaira vitifoliae
ATTTAAGCGGCCCTCACACGATCAATATTACTGACAGTATTTTGGATAATGACAGTATTATTGATCGTGTGATGTGAGTACTGATGTACTGTCAGTATGATAAAACGATACTGATGACTGATGAAAAATTCGGATATCGAGTCGTCAGTATTTGGTTACTGATGATTATATTGATAGTGTGAGGTCGATATTGACATATCGTCAGTATTGACATCGCAGCAATGGATGACACACGTGATGAATTTCCAAACGCGCGCGAATGCCGTGAACAACAATTACGTGATTTTGTTTCCAAGTATAAAGATTTAAAATGTTTATGGGATATTCGTTGCAAAGACTATAGTAATAGAGACAAAAAAAAAGATGCTTATAGTGAATTATTAGTTGTTTATAAGTTAATTAAGCCTGATGCTTCTATAGATGATGTAAAAAAGAAAATTAATACTTTACGAAGTAATTTCCGTAAAGAATTAAAAAAAATTCATGAATCTAAAAGAAGTGGCGCTGGAGCTGACGACATTTATCAACCTTCGAGTTGGTTATTTGAAGAACTGGCGTTTTTGGCTGATTTGGAAAAACCAGTAGATAGTACTTCATCGATAAACGACGACACAAATAATGAAAAGGTAAGATCATTAAAATATATTATTTTATTTCTAAAAATATAATAAAAGAATAATACAAATATAAATTAGTTAATGTATATTATTAATATTTAACTGCCATGGGACTTGACCTTCTTCACTGAAATAATCGCAATATTTATCTCTTACCATTTTCCCATTCGCACTTTTATTTGGAATAGGATTTTTTTGCAAAGGAGTTAACACATTTTCGGTTATTTCATCGCCAATTTGAAGTTCACCTGTCTCCAAATTTTCTGTTATGAGTACATTTCTTGAACAATAAAGATGTTTATTATTTTCTATTAAGAAATTATGCAAATAACAGCAGGCTAATGTAATTGTAGACGCTTTGTCTGGTTCGAGGTTTATTGGTTTTTGAAAAACTCCAAACCGACTGGCTAGTATTCCGAAAGCGTTTTCTACCACACGACGGGCACGCGAAAGGCGGTAATTAAAAATACGGCGCTTATTAGTCAAATCATGTCGACTATATGGTTTCATAAGATTAGTCTTCAATGAAAATGCTTCGTCGCCAAGAAATACATAAGGGTATTTTTCAATAGTATTTGTTAAACATGACGGTGATGGAATGTTTAAAGTATGGTTTTCAAATTTTTCCCAAAATTTTGTGTAGTACAGTACGCCTCCATCTGATATTCTACCATTTGCTCCAACATCTACCATAGTGAATTGATAATTCGCATTAACTACCGCCATCAAGACAATACTAAATGTACCTTAATAATATAAAAAAAAATTAATAATTATTATAATTAATTACCTTTATTATAATTTATACCTTTATAATTATAGTACATGGAGCCCGAGTTAGGGGGTTTATGTTCAAGTGTTTGCCATCTATGGCTCCCAAACAATTACCGAAATTCCATTTGCAATTAAAATCACTCGCAACAATTTTCCATGCTTCAGGAGTCTGTGAAAGCTTCAAAAAATTACTAATTAATATAAATTGACTAATTGTAATCATAGAATTTAATTTATAAGTAAAACATTAAAAAAATATTAATTTTAAATAAAATTCTTCGATTTATATTTAAGGTACCAAACAATGAATCTAGTGAAGCAATTCAACAAACAAAAAATGCAGTTCCTACTTTTATTCGACCGTTACCAAAAAAATCCAAATCTACTATCAGTCAACAAAATGAATTACTATCACTTGCTTGTAATTATTTAACAAATGAAGAAAATAGACAAGATTCAGACTTAGACCAGGCCAAAGTTTGGGCAAATACGTTAAAAACCCTGACTCCTAATCAAAAAGTATTTGCTCAGAAAGCGATCAATGATATTTTGTTTGAGGCACAGCTTGGAACTTTGCACAGAAACTCAGTCAAAATAAATGAAGAAGATTGTACTCGTTCATCTACTCCAATGACAGTAAATAATTGGAACGAAAATTCAAATAGTACATCACAATCTCAGGACTATGTTTTGACACAAACAAATTTACAAAATTTCTATGGCAACTGGAATGGAAGTGATGTTTAATATAATACTATATGTTACTTTAATAAGACTTTGCTCAAATAAGTTATAAAGACTGCAATATTGTTAAATTATGTAATTGTT
>NW_026100260.1:0-5615 GCF_025091365.1 Daktulosphaira vitifoliae
CTTAAAACTTTTTAAACATTTAAAGCAAAAATTACCTAGAAAACCATAAAAAAATAATTTACAATATCCTAATAAAAATACCTTTAATACAAAAAATGTACTCGGATATGCAAGTTTAAGTGAAAAATTTCTTAATGTGATTAAGATACTTAACTAATAGATTTTTTCTATAAAAAGAACACCTGGCAATGATAATGCACCAATTAAGTTTCTAGGAGTATTAGGTATTATCATGTATAATATATCCAGGCAGGAGGAAGAGTGCGGCCAAAAATGGTCTAATGATAAAAATAATTATACCCGAGCTACACCTCCAGTATAAATAATAATGTTATTATGTGTTTTCGTTTTGTGTAAGAAAAATCATTCTAAGAATAGTCTTGTTAGAAATGTTAAAATATATTTTGAACAGATTTTTAAACAATAAAATTGTGCAATGGATTTTTAAAAAACTTTTTAATTGTTTAGTACTCTAAGAAACAAAACAATATATAAATCAATATCTTTTTTTTCTTCAATTTTTACAGTAAATCTTAAGAATTTAAACAGTGAAATAGAAAAATACAACTTGAGACTCGTAGATTGCTTATGTTTTATTCTTAGCTCTATGTAGGAGTCTCCGACCCAATGTCATTAAATGTAACAATTTAAAATTTAATAGTTCCTAAGCTGACATTTAATAACTATTGTATTAATACAGTTGTAACTTATGGTAATTTTATTTGTATAACCAAATAAATAATGTCAACATTTTTCTATAAAATCTTTTTGTAAATTTTATTTTGTGTATGTACAAAACTGCAAAGCATTGTATTGTTGATGGGATGGAAACGTTTAGTTGGTAGTGTTAGGGATCATCGCATGTCAAATATTTACAAAATAATTCAACCTGCTTTTATTTACACAAGGTCATTATAATTTCTAGAGCTTAATTGTCTTTGAAGGCCTGGAAAAGTAATTGCCGCATTACCACCAACCTTTGTTTTTTTTTAATGTTTAGCGCGTTAACATAAAAATGTATACATGTTTTTATACGTACAAGAATTCACTTATAGTATCTAGTACAACAATTACATTAAAATATATTACCGTGACACTAGCGGTAGCATGTATTTTAATTAAGGCGTTTGCGTTACAGTTTTTTAACGACTTACATGGTAATTGTTACCTTTAAATGTTTATAAAGCTTAGAACAGGCTTACACTGCTTAAATGGGTGTTCTACACGTCATATTAAAGTTATTATCCACACGATTTGTGCCTTCTATGCCGTTCTAACGGCAAATAGCGTTTAAATGAAATCGTTGTTTGAAATTTAGTAATTTCCCTAATTATTAGAGGAAAAATGAAATGTATTGTTGTTCGGGTTCATTTTAGAGGAATGACTACTTAATTAAAATTCAAAGAGTGTGGAAGATATTTGTTATTTTTGATTATGTATATAACCTTAAAATATGACATTACATCTTAACATGAAGTCAGTTACACAAATACTCTGAAAACATTTTACGAAAATATTTTCTCATAAATTGTGTTTCGTAAATATGTTTAGATGTCTTTTAATTGTTTGAAAATCTTATATTAATTTTTTATGTGGAGTTTTCATTTCTATTAAATTATTGTTATAGTATGTATGAAAAATAAGTACTTTTTTTAATTTGTGAGTATAATACTTGTTATATTTTTCTGTATTTAGTATAACAGTGACTTTCAAAATGTGAAGCGCAATTCCTTAAGAACACTGTTTTTCTAGAGCACCGAAGTTTAAAAAAAAATGTTTACAAATTCTTATAATTATTTTTTAATAATTTCAAATTAAATCTTATCAAAATATTTTATAAACTCCTTCCGTTATCATTAAAAATTAGCGTTAATTTTTTAATTATATATCTCGTAGTGTTCACAGCATGGCGTTATGATTGAATTCGACTTAAAAAAAAATAGTTTGAGAGCCGATGTACTATATAGTTATACGGAGGATTGTGTGGACTAGTCGGTAACGCGATAGTGCATTGTGTTCAAATTCGAAACTTGGTTAATTAATGGCGACTCAGTTTGTTGAACAAGAGATCAGTTCAGTAAATTGAGTCGTCAACCCTCTCTCAGGTTACTCTTGGATGAGTAACTATCCAAGAGTATCCATGATTAGGAAGCCTTTTCTTCAAAAATTATATTACGATTTTGAAATTAGGTCTACTTTTATCACGTGAAAAAAAAATGAATATTTTAATCTTTCGTTTGTAATAAAATTACTTTACTCCAAATTCGATAGTACGATTCCACTAAGGAGGTACATTGAATATTTCATTAACCTGTTATTTTTCAGACCAAGCTTCTTTAAATACAATAAATGTATATTAATCTACGGAAATATTAGACTTGATTTAATAAATTATTGCAACTATGATAAAAATTATCAATATGAATTTATAAAATGTCTAAAAAGTAAACTTTATAGTGTAACAGATATTGAAATTATATATTTATTGCAAAAACTCTATAGAAAGTAAATTTTTTTTTTCTAAGTTTTATTTGAATTTCCTAGAATCGCCTACAACAAAGGGAGTATGGGTATTCATGGATATTACCACAGCATGGAGAAAATAGAACCCTTACTAAGAAAAAAGTATCTTTGTAATACCAAATGTTGCGTCAGTATCACAAATAAGGTCAAATTCAAAAGCCTATATGGTTTAAAAAATACTATATGGAACTGAATTGTGAAATCATTTAGTAGACTTAAATGAATTTAAAATGATACTTTAGAACACTATCGGTTCCCTTTTTCCAAAATATATTGATAGAGTTTATTGTAATAGTTTGGTTAAATAACCTTTTTATATTGCCAATTTTGAAATAAATTTCTCAAGCAATTGTCGTATATCTATTCAAGTTATATTATTTTTATTTTATTATAAAAATAAAATTCTTAGAGTCTGTAAGAACTGTAAAGAACTTAAATTCGCTTTTCCTTGCTTCGTCTACAGATATTATTATATTTAAATCACTATTTTTATCCCTTAAAAATAAAATTTAATAATAACGAAAAAGCTTGAAAAATATTAGTCTGTTGTTTGATTTTAAGAGTTTAAGAATAATTCAACTGCTTAAGTTTTTTAATGGAAAAATAATGTAACTGAGTGTATTTTTATGTGTAAATAATTTATCACATTTTGTATTTTTTCCTTCTCTAGCCATTTTAAGCCATCACTTACGTGGCTTTTAAATAATATAAGCAAAATAATATTTTGTTTGCCAATATTACTATTTAATATAAATATGATTTCTTACTAAATTAATGTATGTATTAAAAATACTTTATTTGACTAAATTACATTTATATAATATCTAATTATACAGAAAATAATCAATTGATCATTTTTAATCATTCAATATTTGGGGATTAGTTTTCGAGATTTNCATTCAATATTTGGGGATTAGTTTTCGAGATTTGAAAAAATAATAATGAATGTATGCAATTGTTTTAATATATGTTTATGGAAATTGTACAACACGAATAAAAGAAAAACAGAGTAAACGAGTTACTATATTTTCCATTTTGGGTACACAATACGTCTTGATGCCGGTAAAATCTATAGTGTGGAGATCGTAAATTTTGAGATTTTACGATGAGGCACAAAACGAATGGACCAGAACTCTCCGGTCGAATAAATAAACATAATAATAACGCAAAGAAACGAGTGAAAAGAAAAAAATAGTACCAGAAAAAAAAACCACCAGAGTTTCGCCGATTGCGTGTCTAACGTTAGAGTCATTGCCGCTAGTTGGTAGGTAAAGTCAAATAATATGCGAGTCCTAAATCAACAGCTCTGCCCTCTGACTCCTTTCCGGACAGCATTTTGTTTTTTCGCAATATACCTAAACATACAGGATATTATATATGAATGTATAAAAAAATGTCATGTACAACAAACATACACATAGAAAAGATTTTTAAAAGAAAATACCAGGTCGTGCGCAAACATCAGCCGTCTTAGACTTTTTCTTTGCATTATATCCAAATGTAATACCATGGAAAATATTTACAGCCGTTGTAATCTAACCATTTTACCCGGTGGACTAAAAAATAAAAATTTGCAGCTGACACGAGTGCTATATTGAATTATGTAAGGACAAACTAAACATATTAAGGTTTATTATATTAAAACGGCAATCGGTTTGCACTAGACGGGAAACCACATTTTTACGCCTCAGGTTTTGCTGCCTTTGTTTGAGTAATTGCCAACACATATTGCACTCTACTGCTAATTTCCTTTGCCATAATATGACTTAAACCATGTCTACTTTATTATTTGTATAAACAACAACAGAGGTTTACAAACTAAGTACTATTTAGAAGATCCTTAGCATTTAAAAAAAAAATTACACATAGCTTAATTATTTAAGCTTGAGAAATGTTGAATAGCTTCGATTAATTTTATATTAATTTTTAAATCTTTTTGGTATTTATAGATTTTATATATTTTTTGAATTATTAAATATTTTTTATACCTTATAAGGGTGTACATTTTATTTATTTTTAATGGTGACATACATCTTGAATTAAAAAATAATATATAAAATTTTAAGATACCAAAAAAAAAAATTTACTCAACATAATTATTACTTTGAGAGAAATCGAATGTCTAATATTATGTTATTAATATATTATTAGGAATCACTCAATATACTTTCAATATTATTTTCAAACTTTGGAATCATATATTGAAATATTTTTTCTTTAGAAAACAGATAATGAAAATTGAATGAACCTGGTGGTTAGCGCCCGGTGGTATTCACGCGGGTTCATTAACGTTCGTGGTTTTATTTTGTCTTTAGCTATGTCGAGGATGAGGAATGAGGTGAGTGTGCTGTATGTTTGAATGTAGATTGTATGACTGATTTCAATGTAAATTAATTTTGCAATGTATAATTATAACAGTCAGATGTATTATACAAGAAATATAAAATCTTATATACACCCATGTGGATAGGGGGAAATTTAATACTAATGCCACAAAGGCGCTGATATAAATAAATAATAAATTATACTAGTGAGTAAGTCTTAGAATGATAGACGAACAAGCATTATACTTGTCGGCTAATTGAAACGGCTGATGATAATGTTGAATATTGAAAGGATCAATTGAAGTCGAATGCAAGTAGCTGACCAACGTACACAATATGCTGTGAAAGGTATTTTGATGTATCTCAGAAAATATATAGATCCAACGGCGATATACTGAGCGCATAGGGTACGACAATCGCAAAGGTGATATTTTACTTTTACAACAAAACGAATACAAAACTACCGATTCGCAAGCGCCATAGAGCTTATAGCTAAAAAACGCTAAGATGGCGGCGACAATCCCAGACATAGAGAGAAGACCGACAACAACTCGATGTAGCCCAACAATAGCATAAATAATCACAACACAATTTCGCTACAGCATATTGATGTGTATCCAACAAAATTATTCTAAATTGTATATATTTTNTATTGATGTGTATCCAACAAAATTATTCTAAATTGTATATATTTTTAATGTTCAGACATTTATTTTAAATTACTTAAATAACTACTTGCTGATATTACAGTATTTATTAATATTTCTC
>NW_026100261.1:0-1633 GCF_025091365.1 Daktulosphaira vitifoliae
TGGCACAGTGGCCGTGAATTTCAAAAGTATTTATGTGTGCAGTCTGCCCTCCTGTAGTAATACATGTGTCACTGTGTCAAAGATATAAGCCTAGTCCGCATTACAATAATAATATGAGATGTGATCACATAATATGATCGTATCAACCTTATTATAACTTAAAGTTTACATTAAAAAAATATTTATGTGAAATTCCATACTTTAATGACTTTCTAAAAATGGCGCTTTCTTTATGAAAATTGGCGTTTTTGAGCTCAATTAAAAACATTAAGAAGTTATTATTTTATAGTTATTTTCAAATGTGGTACAATACAATGTAACTATTATAAATATTATAATTATTTAATTCATTATATATAATAATTATATAGAAACTTTTCTGTGAGAATTGTGTATAGGTTTTATAGCTTGTATCGTGGATATTATTAATTTTAAATCTAATACTTTGACGATGTTTGTCTTTATAGATATCTCGTTTTTATATATTATTGTTATTGATTCAGTCTGTTATGAGATGGTCGTGCAACTACTTCTGGATAATTTCGCATGGATTGACCCTAATGTAAACGATCGATTTAATAAAATTTTTACTTATTACTTTTATTTTGTAAAATGTGTATGGTATTTATAGATTTGGAGAAAGCGTATGACAGAGTACCGAGAGAGGTTTTAAAAGCACATTCGCGTTTGATCTCGGTAAGAGACATTTTGTCTAATGTTTTTGCCATTTCCGAATTTAGTGTAAATAAAAGTGGTGAAAAGAAAGAGTAGAAAGAAAAAAAAGTATTTAAAAATTAAGAGAAAAGGAAAGAAAAAAACTAAGTGAGTTGGTATGTATTTGACGGAGTGGGTATTGATTATATTTATATATATCTATATATAAATTCAATACAATCACTATTCCTATTAAATAAGAAGAAATGTTGAAAGAAAACAACAAAAACTGAATCTAAAATATTTATTAAATAAACAAGAGGAAAAATAAAAACAGAAAATATTTTTTTGAAAATGGGGGTGAATGAGAGAGAGGGAAAAAGAAAAAGTTTAAAAATTAACAAAATTAAATTTGCTATTAGTATAATGGATATGAGTGATATTAGGTAAAGGAAAAAGTAAAAAAACAAAATTTTTTTTTTTTAAAGGAAGCAAGAAATGTGCATATAAGAGGTAGTATTGTTGTAGCGTCAATCGTGGATAAGATGAGAAAAAATAGACTTAGATGGTTTGGTCATTTTATGAGAAGAGAGGAATCGGAAGCCGTAAGAACAGTTGTAGAAATGAATGTTGAAGGAAGAAGAGGTAGAGAAAGACCAAAAAAGAAATGGAGAGATGTTATTGAATGCTATATGAGGACATCTGATGTGAGCGTAGAGGATGTGGGAGATCGTGTAAAGTGGAAGTTTAGGATAAAGGTGGCCGACCCCAAATAGTTGGGATTAAGGCGAGGAAGAAGAAGACTTTTATTTTGTAAAATTTAATTTTAAAGAAATTTTTGTATGAAATATTAGGTCGTATTGTATATGATTCGTCTGATATGATGAAATATTGGTAAATATGCCAATTTCGACAATTTTACGAATTATTACATATTTTGACTTTTTTGTATATAACTAATGGTTATTAAATTGTTTGT
>NW_026100261.1:5291-5600 GCF_025091365.1 Daktulosphaira vitifoliae
TATTTTATTTTAAATTTCTGTATATAAATTAGATATTATTTTAGTTTAACAAATGCGTATTCTTTAATTTAATACTAACACTAGAGAATAAATTATTAATAAGATTTACTTTTTAAGTATTACAATTACGATAGATTAATGTAAATGTTGTATTAAATATGTATTAATAATAATTTTTTTTTACCAACAAGATTAATATTACATAAAATATAAAGTATATAATATAAGTTACCATAAGATTATATTTATATTTAATTTTAATTATTTTTTAATGTTGTATTAGATGAAATAATAATGTTAACCATTATT
>NW_026100262.1:0-5596 GCF_025091365.1 Daktulosphaira vitifoliae
TATCGTTTTGAAGACAATCCTTCAAGGCCGGCGGTATGTTACGGCGTGCTCTATTGTATGAGCAATATTATGATTTTTTTTATTATTATATTGTGATAAGCGAACGATTGGTTTTACTCAGCGGAGAAAAATCAGTCTCCTAATAAACGCCTCACTATGCACATATAAAAAAAGTTCGTGTTAGTAATTTATAGTTAAGCGACCTAATTAATATTATTATCGTAAATAGTTAAAATACAGTCCACAGTCGTAACAGAAGGTTATAAGAAAACACTAATGGGGATTTTATCCTATGGAACGTGAAAACCAGACACTTGGAGATATCAAGTGTTAATCCTAATGTACTAAACCATTTAGAGAAGGAATTCAAATCAGACTGTAACTTAAGGCAATCTTCAATTGTAGATACACGCATATATAGCTTGATGTCATCTGCGAAACAGAGAATGCGGCAGTGGCGAAGAACTTGAGTGACACTGTTAATAAATAAAGAGAACAAAAGTGGAGATTGATGACCCCCTTGTGGAACACCAGATGAGGCAGAAAATAGTTCAGACTTTATACCATATACCTTTACCCATTGATATCGGTCATGAAGGTATGATTTAAACCAATTAAGAGAGGTTCGCCTAAACCAGATTTACCTAAAACACTAATAAGATTATTATGATTGACTGAGTCAAAAGCTTTTTTTAAATCAGTGTATATTACATCCACCTGAGAACGACTCTGAAAAGAATTAAAAATGTAATTACAGAATAAAAGATTATTTGTGGTGGTTGAACGACCAGGGCGAAAGCCATGTTGTTCTTCCATAATTATTCTGTTAATAGATGGTTGAATGGCTTGTAAGACTAACGACTCGAAAATTTTTGACAGATGTGATTGGATCGAAATGGGTCGGTAGTTAGAAGCTATTGGCGGAGAGTCTGATTTAAGAACAGGTGTAACTGAGCTAAACTTAAATATCGTTGGAAAAATACCCTCATCAAGCGATCGTCTAAATAGAATCCACAGCGGATAAGCCAGAGCTGATCTTAACTCATATAAGAATGACCCTGCGAGGCCATCAGGTCCAACTGACCAGTTGCCACGAAGACTTGTTAGGCATTGGAATATTTCATCAATGATAAAAGTAACATTATTTAGTAGATCATATGAAAAATACCCAATTTGTCTATATCAAACTCATTATTATATGTAGAATAAACAGAAAAAAAATAATTAGATAACAGATTGGCTGTCTCCTGCTCATTAGAAGTGCTATTACTATTTAATGACATTACTTTGGGTATAGTTTGACTAGAACGTTTGTTGTTTACAAATTTCCAGAAATGATGTGGATTATTATTGAGTAAAAGTTCAGCACGCATAACGTGATCGCGATAATATTTTTTGGAATCGAATTTATATTTTGCANGATATGTAGAATAAACAGAAGAAAAATAATTAGATAACAGATTGGCTGTCTCCTGCTCATTAGAAGTGCTATTACTATTTAATGACATTACTTTGGGTATAGTTTGACTAGAACGTTTGTTGTTTACAAATTTCCAGAAATGATGTGGATTATTATTGAGTAAAAGTTCAGCACGCATAACGTGATCGCGATAATATTTTTTGGAATCGAATTTATATTTTGCACGGAGAAACGAGAATTTTTTATAGTCCGATATATTTAAAGTAGACTTATATCTTGCATGCGCTTTTTTCTTGAGAATCAATGTTCTCTTAAGATCTTTATTGAACCATGGGGGATAAGACGAATCTTTATAATATCACAGAGGAACAAAATCAATCACTGCTTTGTGTAAAGCATCATAAAGTAAATTTACAGCCGAATCAGCATCATGGAGTAGAAATGTAGAATTCCAATCAAATGATGAGATAAATAACCGAATATTATCATAGTTTGCCACCCGAAAGTTGTAGAAAGAATGGCTACTATCACACAAGGGCACATCTGTACATACAGGGAGGGTAATGTTTAATGCTGGGTGGTATAAATCTTCAGGTACCAGCGACTCACAAGACTTTTCAACGTTTAATCTTTTATTAGTACAAAATACAAGATCTAAAATAGAGTTAAATGAATTAATTAGATTATTTGATTGGAAAAAACTATAGGTCGCAAATGATTCAGGAACACATTGAGCGTGGGTTGCTGCGGAAAATGTGTATATAAGACCATTATCATCACTATCCCAATTTATCTCAGGAATATTGTAGTAACCACAGATAATGAAAGTATGGTCATAATATTGTTGGAATAAGTGTTCAACTGTATCAATATGGGATTCGTAAATTTCAGGAGAAGAATGAGGAGGAATGTATACTCCACCAATAATAAAGTTAGAATTGCCAATAGAAAAGCGTATAAAATTATGTTCAACATTTAATTGAGCAACTTGAATGGAAAAAGCTGAGATATCTTTACGTACACCAATAAGAACCCCCCCCACCACGTAAACAATTACTTGTAGAATTACATCTATCATACCTAAAAATATTATAGTTGATTAAACCAATTTCGGAATCAAAAAAGCTATCGGTTAACCATGTTTCAGTTAAAATAATAAAAGTACAATTTAAAGATGATACATTACAGTTAAAGTTAAATAATTTTGTCCATAAGCCGCGACAGTTCTGATAAAATCCTGATATTGAGGCGTTACATAAAGGTGTTGCTAAGAGTGGTTGACTGCTTTACGTTTTTTGAATGGTTGACGCTAACTTTTGGCAATCCATCTTCATAATTTATGCGTAGTCCAGTTTCACCATTTTTAGTTCTTTGCTCAAGTTCCATAAAGCATGAACGCAACAAATTGCGCTGAAGTGGGGTTCTATCACTCACCATTCGAAAGTTGTCAGGAAAAGTAGTACCAGAGAGCTTTGCAGAGTTGAATTCAGATAATAAGCGTAAAGCATCTATTTTACTATTTAAAATAGCTTTTATAGGGCGACATGAATTTGCCCGTGGTTTACCAAGACGGATCAGTTTTAAGTTCAGGGAACCAGCACTAGGAATTTTTAGAAATTTTAAGGATATATCATGGAATTTTCTACTGGATCTTCAATAAGTTTTGAAGCGTTAAAAAATTAATTTTAAACTCCGAAATGATTATTATATTTTAGTAGGCATAATTTATAGGATGATAAAAAATTTTAATATTAAGATAAAAATTAGTGAAGTCAAAACAGTTTTTTTAAATTGATGTATGTACCCAATGGAAATTAAATAAATTAAAAATAATGCATAAAACTTGATTTTTTTTGTATATATTTGCTTATTACCAACTTGAATAAAATGTAAAAGTATAATAAAAGTGAAATAGTAAACCAAATAATGACCTAAGTTCGACTTTGTCTACATTTTTTATGAAACATTGCATAACATTAGTACATGTGTAATATATCAGCTGGATACCCCACAAAACCACCTAAAATGGGTTTACCCAGCCATAGGTATGAATGTATATGGTTGGTGGGTCGGAGGTATGGTGATAAGTCGATGTTGCTCGTTCCTAAATAGCGTTTTTTTATACTATGGTATATGTATAGTTACCATGGTATATATAAATATATATAGTATATCTTGGTAGATGGAA
This sequence comes from Daktulosphaira vitifoliae, assembly GCF_025091365.1. Lineage (NCBI taxonomy): Eukaryota > Metazoa > Arthropoda > Insecta > Hemiptera > Phylloxeridae > Daktulosphaira > Daktulosphaira vitifoliae. Next base: position 3,609 of record NW_026100262.1, read on the forward strand.
CATCATTTAGTATACCTTGATATAAAACAGAAAATTGTAGGGATTTTGAAAATTGCATAATTTTAGAAATATGTGAAAATATTTGAATCCCGAAAATTGAAAGGCGCAATTGAGCGGCATATTAACCCAACGAACCCAAACTACGACGTGTATGCCTTTGGTCATAGAGAATCCCCCTTTCTTGACTAACATATGTATTAAACAGTAGATCAGCACTTTACCCCTACATAGAAAGGGAGGTGATGTGTAACCATACTCATTTTTCCACATAAATGAGCGTAAAATCGTTGATAAAGTCACAGTATCATCAAGAACCATCAGCTCTAAGAAGAAGACTCTACTACAAAAGCAATACGGGCTCAAATCCAAACAAATACTTCAATGTTACGGTATGCATTATTACTCTCTCACGTCAGCAGATTTTTTAAATATTATTTTTGTCATGATGGGTGAAATAATATAATTTCTATAATAACCTCCGGTAAAAGGAGAGAACATTGCGATATACCATCATGTGGTATTGGGAGGTATCCAGCTCATATATTACACACCTACTAACATTTTTATATTTATTACGGAAAATATCAATTTTTATATTTGTCCAAACTAAAATTTCATTTATTATATCGTCAGTAAATAAAATATCCCAAATTTTAGAAGGACACTCGGTATTACCAAATTGTTTGATCGGGCCATGCAGACGGGGAACATGTGATATAATACTATGTCGGACAGTTCTAGTATTTTTCAAAACAAATTACTTTACTGACCATTTAAATTTATTTTTACCATAAAAAAATTTTGATGACACACCATCTTGCTATCATCACTATTAGACTCTACTTCATATGATTCACTTACATCTTGTTCAGATTCGGAATCATGATCACTTTCAAAAGAATTATTATTAGTTATATCATCACTTACTTTTGAATAATCGTCATCTAAAATGTTCGATATAATGTTTTCAAAGTTCGGATCATTTACCCTAACATTTGATGGGGCAGCTCCATCCATTTTTATTTGAAAATAACGATAAAAAAACGTAAAATGACTTGGTAAATTTTTAATAAGCAAAAATAGTTACGTAAATAGTATGGTGTGGTCTGTTAGACCGCTTATCACTTTTAAATAGCTGTGTTGACCATAGCCTAACATTTAGCCTCCATAATCATCGGTATAATTTTGATGCTATTTTCATAGAAAAATAAAATCTACTTCCATAATTATATCAGCAAAACATTATCACCTAAAACTAAACAAAAAAATGCAGTGGTTTGAGAGACTGGACCATACCCATTATGGGTTAAATCATATTTGATTTTTAGCTTCGATGCGAAACTGAGAAGGCATTAATTTTACCATGATGTGTTTATTTTTTTTTTTTGTGTCTGTCACTACTTTTTCTCACTAAACTGATTCAATAATACGTCAAAAGATCACAAATCGTATCTAGTTAAAGATAATATCCTTAAAAATTGAAAAATTTTTCGCAAATGGCGAAATCTCCAAAAAATTTAAATTTTTAAAATCGGTAAATTTTGTCATTTTTTTCACGTTTTTTTCTTAAAACTTCCATAACTTTTTCAAAAATTAAGAAATAAACCTAATTGTTTTTACATTAATACTTTATATATTTACCTTTCATTTGATATAATTATTTTGAATTTCTAATACTTAACTTGCTCATAGGGGGAGATTTAAAATAGTAACTTCTTTTACAAAAACTAATTTCTTCAACTTAACTTTTGAAAATGTTTCGGAAATACTGCGTCCTTTAAACGTATACCAAATGAAAGCTNTCGGAAATACTGCGTCCTTTAAACGTATACCAAATGAAAGCTTATATAATGTACTATAAAATGAAAAAAAAAATTTGTTCCGACGACCTATCTTCTATGCGCAATTGGCTACCATATTCAATAATATTCTATTTTTGTGTTAAAATCCTAGGGTTTGTATTTTATTTTATTTTAAAATAACTTTTA
>NW_026100263.1:0-5590 GCF_025091365.1 Daktulosphaira vitifoliae
ATATAAATTGATCTTTTATCAATATGTTAGACTAATGTTGGCTGCTTGGCAACATGCATTTTAAAGCAAAATTATTAAAATTTACTGTTTTAAAGAAGTGAGAAAAATGGATTAAATATTGTTTTTACATTTAATTGGTCGCTGTTCTAATTAAATTTAGAGTGACCAATTGTTTTTAAAATGAATGGCATTAAATGTACAAGTCAATCTAGTACATTGGAAGGNTTAAATGTACAAGTCAATCTAGTACATTGGAAGGACCTATTAACTTTCCAAAAAAGTTTACAGTAAGCCATAAGTATTTTTTAAGATAACACATATTTTCTCAGTACTCATAATTATTTTTTGAGATATCTTTATTGAAAAGCATCGAATTAAGTTTATAAAAGTATTTAGATGGACTATGAAATTAAGCTCTTCGTTCTAGCAATTAATTTATGGACAAAACTTTCTTTTTTTTTAGTAGATTAAATAAAATAAAATAAATATTGTTATGATCCGTTATAATTCATAAACATTAGATCAACGAAAAAATTTAAATAAACTTTATTGGCTTATGACAGTTGAAAGATAAAGAAGAAGAAGAACAAAGTTGGACATACAAGAACATGGGCATGACATTGATACCAAACCCTCTAAAATCCCTAAGGTCATTCTCAAAAACGTCTCATAACACATGCAAGAATTTAGGCAAAACCCATAGCATAGGTTTTAAACAGGATGCTGAAGTTGCATACTTTACTGACAGATGTGGTATCGTGAACTGCACTTTAGAACCTTTGGTCGATGAGATCGATCAACAACGCAGGAGTTACGGAAAACTGGGCAAGACACTAAAAACTTTGGAAAAGAGAAGCGGTCCTTCCAAGTGTAACTAAATAATCAAATTATGTAACCAAAAAGAGCTTATATGATTTGATTTTATAAAACAAGCTAATATTTTATGAATTATAAAACTGAATTTAATTTTAACAACAAAATTAATCATTGAAAACAAAATATTAATATTGCTCTAATTAACTTATAATATGTACATAAGTAATATTTTTCATTGAATAACATAAAATTAAGGTTCATATATAAGTGTCATTAGAATACTCAAATGATGTCTAGTCGTTTTTCATGATAATAACGGGAATTGCTTTTATAATAAATGGATATTCAGAACATAAATTACTGTCTATCATATGGTAAATAATATATGTTATCCTGTACAAGCACATGGTAGTTTAAAAATTAATGTTTTTTTAACAAAATATTGAGTATACTCAACAGTCTGTACGGCTCAGGTTTGATCCTCGATATATAACTTCCAATTGGGTTAAGAGCCCATAGCATACAGGTTTTATAGAATATTTTTCTATTTGATATATTTAGAGCATGTGAAACCGGCCCGTATATTATACGTTATAATGTTTTGACAAATCATTCAACTTTTAATTCAGTAACTATTTAACAGTACTTTATTTTTTAATAAGTGTGCACTTTTGAACTACAAAATTACAATATTCTTTTAATTTATTTAAAAATAATTAAATTTTAAAGTTTAAAATTTAAATTTTTAAGAAATCTATTTAAATAATTCATCCTAAATTGTTTAAAAAAATAGTCTTTTTATACAACAGATTTAAAAAAAAAGTTGGGTAGCAAAATTAAAAAGTTAAATTCCTAGAGTATTTATAGTTTTTGTACATTTTCACGTTTAATTTAATTTAATTTAAACGTAGGTATATGTTAATAAGAAAAGAATAAAAGAAAAAGGAACCCTAATTATTGGTTATTAACACATTTTTTTCAATGAAAATTATCATTACTTAAACGAGTATCTATTGAAATTAAAAAAATATGTAATATTTTTTACCTTTCAACTTCTGAATTATAATTCTCTAATAATAAATATAATGAATAGATTAACTATGAACATTTTTACTTGTAGCTTTTAAAAATATATTGCATTAAAATAAAAATTACCATGGCTTAGCTAGAATTCACTTTTTATAGTTATTTATTCATATTTGTCTTTAATTAAATTTTTTCTTAAATATTATTAATATATAAAGAACATGTGTTTGTAGCCAAACATCTATCTGCTTAACATATAAAAATTCTCTATTTAAATATTTAACTGCCACTATCTTATCTCATAATATATTTTAAACGAAAAATCACGAACTGTTTTTGACTTAATATCAAATGATGTTATTGTTATTATTTTATAACAAGGTGACCAAGAGTTTGCTACAACCAATATGAGTTACGGTATTCTTTTTGGTGATTGGCAAAACCATCAAATACAAAAATCGTATAAGCATTTCAATTAATGTCTTCGCATTACTAGGGCTCCTTGGTTCTTAAATAATAATCAACTTCACAGTGAACTAAATATTAAAACTATAAGTTAATCTGCAACACTATTCTTCTTCAGATATCATTGTGAACTATTAAATCATCCTAATAATTTGAATAGCACAACTTAGCACTAAAACACTTCCTAACAACTTAACACAATGTCTTAAACGCACCTGGTATAGAGACCTATTATCCAGCAACTAAAGGGATAAATAAAAAAAAAAAATCTTCAAATTTATATAAATTTAACTAACAATGTAAATACTTTACTTTTATTGTGGGGAGATTCTAATGTGAACTACTCATTCATTCTGTTCATGTAATCAATTAATTTAACAAATTTACTTATTGTACGCATTGTAGATTGTAAATATACAAAAAAAGAGAATATTTTATTTAAAAAAAAAAACAAAGTGACTAAATTTCATTTTAATTTTATAAAAATTTCGATTATCGCGATATATTAAAAATAATCAACATTGTAAGAAAAATAAAAAAGCTCTGTGATATCGATATTGTTGTAGAACCCTAATAATTACTCACAAAATTAAAATACAATAGCAATAGCTATCCTACTAAGGTTTCACAATTTCTTATGCATACAGACAGTAAAAAAATGAACAGGCTGTTGTTAATTTTATTAGATATGAGTAATAATTTGTTATCTAAGTAAAATCTTGACTATAAGAGAAAACAAATATATTTTAAATATTACAAATATCTATAAGAAATTGGAAAAATAGTTTTGATAAAAATAAAAAATATAAGCATTCCATTGTCCATTTAATTAAAATATACATAAAATATGTACTAAATTAACGTTTTCGTTTAGATGTTTTTTGAAAAGTTGGAAGAGATGATAAAGGTATTTTTAGTGTGAACTTAGTTTTATCTTCTTTTGTTGCCATTGCACCAACAACTCTCATTAATGTTATTAACCTGAAATTTTTAATAATTAATAGTTGTAAAATTAAACATTTACTCTAGTTAAACTAAAATATTTGATTAAAATAAAAATAATGAAAAATTCACTCATTATTGGGAGTCCCAAATAATAAGTTAAGCCCGAGATGATAATGAAGTACAAGGACTGATATATATTTAATAATTCTAAATAAAAAAGAGTTAGTGTCGTGATACACTCTGTAGGAAGCAAGTTTTTTCAGATAGAATAGTAGTAAAGCAATTTGCTAAAAAAATACTATATGTACACAATTTATATTTTTTTACTTTCTATTTGAATTTTAGCTTATTTATTTTTAAGTACAATATTTTGAAAAATAAAATTTATCATAAAGTAAAAGGAAAAAAATATTGAATATTATATTATAATTGTTAATATAAAGAAGAGTAAACAATACATCAAGAGTATTCATATGTGAAATATGAAATAATGCAAGCATATTGCTTGTACATAAAAATAATTATGTATACATAATATATATAGGCACAGCGGAATGAGGTCAGAAAAATAACAGATGGGACAGAAATAAAGAGGGAAAACAAGAAATGCATTATAATATAATTCTAATAATAATAACAATAATATTTAAACCAAACTAAAGACATTATTTTTTTTGAAATTAATACTTGTACAGTATTAACACATCTATATAGAAGTAAACCCTAAAAGTATTTCATGTACTTTATATGAATATCTACATATTATTCGCTCTATTGTTAAACATTCTACAATTAACTCGATGAAGTAGGTAAATAGGCCTATCCTTATATTATGTATTGTTATAACTAGTCATATTTGAGTCAGAAGAACCTCTTCTTCACTACCTTGTTCACATACAACACTTGAATAACAAATGTACATATAATTTAAATATATCAATTGATTCTTTAGCTATAATACATATATTATCTCTAAAATATTCAATTCAATATAATTTCTTTTCCGAAGTTAATAGTATCCTACATTCTATAATTTCAAACAATTTGGTCTATCCCCCTTAGAACTTTATGTTATAACATATATGTTCAAACAACTTACACACTAAAAAATGATCATTTTAAGAAAATGACTGGTCGATAACAACTTTTTGAGTAGTATTTTAAAAGATATTAGAATTTTTATAATAAGATGAAAGAAGTAGAATGGTTCATTATTATCTAGAAATAAAAATAGACATACCCACACTTCACCTCCAGTCATTATATTAAAAAGTTAATAATTTCCCAAATACTGGTACAAAAGTTGTTATCCACTAGTCATTATCTTAAATAGAAAATTTTCTAGTTTCTAAATTGGTTAAAATATTCAAAAAAAAAAATGTTACCTTTTTTGACATTTTGAAGGCAGAAAAGTTGATATCCAACTAAGATTTATAGTATTCATATTAATTAAGAGCATCAAAATAATTATGTGGCAAATAGCTTTATCTTTCATTTTTGATGATAAGTCTCTGTAAATAAATTAAAAACAAATAAGTGTTAAAAATCAAATTTAAATTGTGAATTTTCATATTTTTTATTTAATTTAATACCTTCCAGTAGCACTATAATCAGTAAAGTGATCTAACAATTTTTCATTTATGAGACTACAATTAGGATAAATATCACAGTTTCTACTGTCCAACTCATTGGGCTTAGTGAATAATAAATTTACAAGCCCATCTGCAAAAGTTAATAGACATATATTTTGTACATTCTTCTGAGCAAGCCTATTTACATTGGCAATAAAAAATTGTGACAAGCTAAAAATGACAATATTTTTAATAAATAACGAGTTAGCAATAAACTTTTAATACAATTCAGACATGAGAGTATATTGTAGTATAAGAAAAATGACTTAAGTATCTTTTTTTAATTAACAGTGATTTATTATTAATTTAAAAGTAAAATGATTAAAATAAACCATACTAGATATATAAAGACAATATCACAATGTGATCTTGAAAATTTAGATTTTTATTGAAGTTTTCCTGTTTTTATTTGTTAGTAAAAATATATGTATTCAAAATATCTTTAGAAAATTATCAATATTAACCTGAATTATATTGGTTTTTAGTTTTATCCAGAAGAAAATATCTTATTAAGATATATATATATATTTAAGAAATAATTATTAGTCAATACATAAATATATTTTTTCTTTCAAACATTTATAATGGAAAAATACAAATAACATTTTTTTGCAACAAATCAAAATAAAAAACGGTAGCACAGTGGGGTCGAGGCACAGTGTGGACAAGGCATAGATGGGACAAGTATAGATGATATCTGACAGTGA
>NW_026100264.1:0-2244 GCF_025091365.1 Daktulosphaira vitifoliae
CTGATCCGCATATTCTTAGATCCTGCAAATGTAATGAGTCTTATTCCGTTGTCATTGGATACTTGATGCAGGCTTTCTTGGCTGATTGTTGGTTCAAAAACTCTCTCTTTCCCGATTTTTGCATTAAAGTCTTCCATTATTATTTTCGGTATTTTTTGGTATGCATTCATATATGGTATCTAGCTCGCTATAGAATTTTTCCTTAATTTGATTTCCGTTTTCTTCTGTTGGCGCATAGCCGTTTACTAATGTCATGTTTAACCATTTACATTCGACTTGTATGTAGCACAATCTGTCATTATACGCTATAAAACTTTTAACATATGGCAGTATATCATTCTTGACTATGAAACCTACTCCAGCTTCGTGATTTATGCCACAACTATAAAACACTGTATGGTTATTTGACCTTATACTTCCTGATCTTGTCCATCTCAGTTCTTGAATGGCCACTATATATAGAAGTTATTGGTGGCAAATTCAGTATAGCTTCTACTCTAATTTTTGTGAGCCTAGTCTCTTCCAAGACGCGGTATAACTCTTAATGCTTTTGACCGCAACTTCTCAAAGTCCAGTTAAATGCGGTGCACAGCGTGCTATAAATCGCCATTTGACTCCACCTCACTGTGCTAACTTTTTTTTTCTTAAAACTATTATGACTTTTTGATAAAAGAACGCGTCAAAAAATTTGATTTCTAAAAATTCCTTAGGTATTTTTTTTTCTTTTTGTATATATATTTTTAAAACCTGATCCTTTAAATGTATACAAGATTCAAAATAGCTTCTTGCACGAAAATTAAACTTTTTCAACTTAATTATTGAAAATACTGTAACCATCAAACTTATGTTAATTTAAAGCTTATGTTACGTACTATAAGTTAAAAAAAAAATGACACTTTTCTTCTATGTGCAAATGGCTGACGTGTTTAAAACATACTATTTTTATGATAAAATTTTTAATTCCATATTTTATTTTTGCGGCTTTATATTCCTAAAATTGTTTGAAATATGTATGTAATATATGGATTCATATATATATTTTTTAAAGTATTTTACATATTTCCCTTTTATTCGACATATTTTTTTTAAATCAGACTATTTTCTATTATTAAGAGGGATTCAAAATTTGAAACATAATAAAAAATGATCAATTTTATATCCTTCTATTTCCCATACTACAAAGTGTGATCGCCTTCTTTCACATGATAGGAAGTAAAAATGGTTATTGGCTAGGTTAATGATGGAAGGGATGGAGAATATACCAGCATTGTACTAGAGACTAGATACCACCAATATCGATCCCAGGATCCCGTAAACCGTACATACGTTTCTACCCACTAGGTCAATATGACGTCTGCTACCCTATCTATGAATTGGAAACATATAAAAAAAACCCAGCACAATGGGATTGGGTTGGGTCCAGTATAGATGATATCTGACAGTGATTAAAATCACTATCATAAAAAACGCTTTGATGCAAATCTGTATATAGTCTTTAAAATTAAAAAAAAAAAATGTTTTTTTTCATTTTATAATATGTAAAATAAGCTTTAATTTGACATAAGTTTAACCCTTTGTTAATCACCACGAGGTATTTTAATACCCCAGCCATATTAAAAACGTTTTCTTTTGTTTGGAGGTAAAACCATATTCACCTCCTAATCGTGAAATATTTAAAAAATATAGCATTCAACTATTAAAATATCAATTATATATATATTCAAAATATATTAGCAAAAAATAAAAATTAATTCTATGAAATAATTAATTTAAAAAATTAATTTAAAGTATGGGGTATTATATTACCCCGGGTGACTAAGATTATTCTAATCGTTAAGGTGACTAACGAAGAGTTAAAGGACGCATTATTTCCGGAACATTTTCAAAAATTAATACCTTCTCGGCTTTGTATCGAAGCTAAAATACGATTTTTGTAAAAAAATTCTTTTTTTTTTATTTTTAATTTTATAATGCTATAACTTTTTGAAAGATGTATCGATCAATATATTTCTTTTTTTTTATAGATGCTTGATGTCTTTAACTAAAATTTGTTATGTTTTTTTTATAAATCTGACCCTTTACTTGCCCACAGGGGGATTTAAAATGACAACTTTTTCACAAAAAATTAATTTTTTTAACTTAAATTTTGAAAATGTTCCGGAAGGTCTGACACTTTTATATATATCTTAAATTAAAGCTTATGTAATATACTTTATAATGGTAAAAAAAAATTTCGGACTTTAT
>NW_026100264.1:2576-5590 GCF_025091365.1 Daktulosphaira vitifoliae
AAAAAAAAAATTTGACCTCTGGACTTGTCTTCATGGTGAAAACGGCTACCGAATGCTATTTTTGTGTGAAAATTTTCGATTTTATAATTTACATTTTTTACTTTAAAGTGCTATAACTTTTTAAAAAATGTATGGATCAATACAATTTTTTCATGAGAAGTAGTATTTATATACATCTTTTATTCGACATACTTTTTTTTTAAATCAAACTATTTTCCTATATATGGGGGGCTTCAAATATAAAAAATGCATATAGAAAGTAGAACTTTTTCAACTTAACTTTTGAAAATGTTCCGGAAGGTCTGACACTTTTATATATATCTTAAATTGAAGCTTATGTAATATACTTTAATTTGAAAAAAAAAAAAATTTGACCTCTGCACTTGTCTTCACGGAGAAAATGGCTAACGAATGCTATTTTCGTGTGAAAATTCTCGATTTTATTATTCATATTATATTTAACTTTATAATGCTATAACTTATTGAAAAGTTTATGGATCCACACAATTTTTTTATGAGAAATAATATTTTTTAATAAACTCTTTATCATTCGACATACTTTTTTTTTTTTTTTCCACCATCCGGCATATTATGGACCGCCCTGGAACTACCGCGAGGTATTGCTTCAGGGCGGCCCACGCCGTCTAAAATTCACACCACCACGTTGTGAATCAGCCCGAAATTAATCAAGAGCTGATTCACAACGTGGTGTGGCCTCCCCCGTTAGCCGGATCCCAAAAGGCGGGATCCGTTGCCCGGGTTGCACCACGTGGAGGTGGGGGCAGGACTTCGCGAGGGTTGGCATACATAATAATTCACAAAAGCACAAATCACACAAATAGAGTGAGGAGGACAGGAGATACTTTATAAAGGCGTCTCCGGCCCTCCCACCTTCTTGGGACAGTCCCTTGACCGGTGGCCCTCCCCTTTGCAAGTGAAGCACGCGCCAGTCCGGTCCGGACCGCTACAGGCCGTTTGCACGTGACCCCTTTCGAGGCACCTGTAGCAGCGAGGACCCTTGTCCTTTGGGACCCGGATCCGGCACGTGCTCCAACCCACTCTTAGTCTTGTCAGTCCGACTAACGGGTGCGAGGCCCTGATGGGAACCTCGCACCACGCGAAGCGGCCCTTGCCGCTCCCGTGAAGTCGGACTGAGACCGAACCGACGGGTGCCGTCGCTCCATCTTTTGAGAGGATAGTGGTCAACGCCCCTACGACGTCCTCTTCCACTATCCACTCTTCCACATCGAGCAGCATGAACGCCACGGACATCGATGGGCGATGTACGCGGACGTCCATGCCGTCCTACGCCTCTTTAATCTTATCGGCTAACAAGTCGGCCTGGGCCCCGGTACCCCGAACCTCCAGGAGTACCGCTCCTGACTTAGTTCTCCGGGTACCAGAGACCACAACGCCCAGCTTCTGGAGGTCCACGTTGGACATGACCTTCTTGATCGAGTCAGAATAACGTTGGCCCTCTTTGAGAGGTCCAATGATAATAGCCTCGGTTTTNTGGTCCAATGATAATAGGCTCGGTTTTCGGTGCCTTCGCCCTGATCACGGGCCTTCTCGCAATAGCGGGAAGCCTGGGGTTCGGGCGAGGGTCTTCCGTCGTGTTAGGCGTCTTCCGCCTGACCACCTCAGACCATGTCACCGGCTGTGGCGCCACGGTCGCTGGCACAGTTTGACACGGCGGGACCGGTATAGACACTGTCTTCACTGTNTCGGTATAGACACTGTCTTCATTGTAACGGGTTCCACTCCCACGTTACCTCTCTTCCTACGCCTTTTTCGAGCTCGCTTTACAACCTTCGCTATGGTTGGCTGGTCGATGTTTGGCGCAGTCACCCTGGTTGTAGCCGGCGCGACTGGCTCAGTGCCCAGGTCACCGACGCTAACTATAGCCTCCGTCTGCGTAGCCCTTTCAACGGACGGCACTGGAGTTCGGGTCTGCTCGCAACCTTCCCTGGCTCCCCTGAAGGCCACGGCAGCAGCAGCAGTCGCCGCTCGCCCCCCAGCACTAGCCACCGGTGGCGCGTAAACACCCCTCCGTCCTTCGTCCCTTAGAATCCTCTCTAGCTCCTTAGTGGCCTCCTGCACCTGTCTATGGACACCCTTGCCCCTCTTCTCATCTATGAGGCCACGGAGAACGCCGACCTGCCCTCTGATGTCGTCAATCGCCGTCAGGGGCAAGACTGAACTTCCAGTGGTCTCGTTCCGTCTCATGGCCCGTGGCTTGTTTACAAACCGCAGGTCCACAATTGTTTGTAAGCAGAGGGAAACCTCCCTGATGATTCGTTCCAAATGTGAGCCTGGAACGTCTTTCATCAGGCTCCCTTCCGCCTCTGCCTAACCGCAAAGAGACAGAGCGTGACTTAAGCCCACGTCGACTGTCTTCTCATCATCGCTCTCGTCCCCACTGCAGGGAGCCCTCCTCTTGCCAGCACCACGAATGGCACCAACTGGTGTTGTCGGTTCTGGGAGGGGGCTAAGCACTGGAGAGGAAACGTTTGAGCAGACTGTAGTGTTGTCCACTATTGACGGCTCCGCTTGTTCGGTGTGACGCCGGTCACCGGTCCTCATTACTTCGTCTTCGTCAGATACCAAGTCCACATCCTTCTCTTCGGTTGCCGCTCCCGCGACGCTGCGTTCGTGCTCGAACGCATCGACGGCATCCCGAAGACCCTTCCCCATGATCTCCATCATGGGGACCGCCTTGTGGCGAGTCAGCAATTCCCTGCCGACGAGCTTCGACACTTTGATGGCGCGATCCGTCGTGCTCTCGCTTCGGAGGGAAGAGATGCACCTTGCCATAAGGGACAGCCTCTCCCCTTCATGCTCCACCCCTTGAAACGGATCATACGTCTCCTTTTTCTCCGGGGCGTACTTTCCCCCATCCTTCAAGTCGTTCGCCATCATTCCCAGGATGGTGACAACAGAACTCTGGAAGTTCTCCAGGGACTGAAACTTCCCGTACGGGAGGCAATGCTCAACAGCATTTTGGCCCATCAGTT
>NW_026100265.1:0-2103 GCF_025091365.1 Daktulosphaira vitifoliae
CAGCAAAGCATTACAAATTATTAACCATAGTTATAATAAATTAGCTGAAAAAGTTGACTGAAAAGAATTACCGATTATAATAACCTAACAAGTAAAATTACAGAAATAGAAAAAAAATTAATTCAATTGCAAATACTGTACCTCTTTATACTTTTACATCTCAAATTGATATTTCAATGAAGTTATTGATAGGCAATGTAGACCTCATAATTTAATATTAATTAATCTTTCTGAAGAAACAAATAAATTTTTAAACGTTCAATCTGATTATGAATGATTAAACGCAATTTTTAATCAAATGGATTTAAATATTATTTTTAATAGATATTATTGTCTAGATTAATCATCATCTCAGAATGGAACATTATAAGTCATTTTTAATGATACTAAATTTGTATAAAAATTCGGAATAACGAGGCTTTATTTATACAGAAAGGATGGTCCTGCTAGGTACAAAGCGATACTTTCAATACAGCTTTAATAAACTTTGGATGCTTTTGTTTGCGAGTGTTGTTAGTATGTTTATATATGTTGATTAGTATGTTAGTATCTTATGGCTGACCATAACCCAACTCTTTTTTAGTGCTACTGTAGTAGCACTTCACGAGAAACATGATGGGTAGGTTTGTGGTATAACGAGAAGTTAGAATGGGAGGTTTGCCAAGGACGAATGGAGATTTGCGAGCTGTAGCTTCTCGTTTCTATGAGCATTTTATTTTATTTTAATTGTTTATCTTACTTATTTTTTATCTTTAGTATTTATTACAATCATATTGCAGACGTATTCTCATATATCCCGATATTAATTTTTAGTTTTGTTATTTCTTAAAAACTTAACGTGTTTTTTATAATGGAATAATGTCGCGGTCATTTTCCGAACTTAGCCATTACTCCTACGATTTTATTATGTGTCCCAATAACTTAATCTACTACAGAACGCAGAATAAATACAAGAAATTAAAATTGAGTGTTGAAAATTACGTAGTTTGTAGATTTTCCATTATTCGCAAATTGTAAATTTTGTAAATTCTATAAGTAGCGTTAAAATTATTTCTCCATCATACAATTTTCACCAGACATTTTAATTGCCTAAAGGAAAGTACTATATAAATTTGAAAAAAATTCGTCCAGTCACTTTTGTGTAATGAGATGATAAAGTTGGCTATTTTCATCAAACCCAACCCAACAACCTCATTTTTAAAAATATTTCAAAGTTACACTACTGTAAAAAATACAATTTTTAAAAAATTCTTTCTACATACTTAAAATAAATTTAACTTTAAAAAAAAATCTATTCTTAATTAAATATCATAAAATATACTAGAGACGATAAGCTTTCTTTTGGTATGTTTTTTCTAAAAATCAGATAAAAAAAATATAAGAAGAGTTTAAAGAGACCATCTACGCATGTAAAAATGTTTTTTTCAACTCGATTTTTGAAAATGATCCGGATAGTCTGACAACTTCTAACGTATACTAAATTAAGGCATTAGATGTGTACTACAATATAAAAAACGGCAGCACAGTGAGGTCGAGGCACAGTTAAGACGAGGCATAGATGGGACAAGTATATATGATATCTGACAGTGATTAAAATCACTATCATAAGAAACACATCGATGCAAATCGAATATATACTACTAATTAGGATATAATTAAAGAAATAAAAATTTTAGTTCCTTTTTGAATAATTCACCAATTTCCTACTTAAAAAAAAAAAAAAATTGGTTGAATATTTTTTCTGTTATTCGCCAAAATTACTCCTTCGTTGACTAGAATAAATCATTAAATAGAAAATTTGATGAAAATTAAAACAATGTTNAATCATTAAATAGAAAATTTGATGAAAATTAAAACAATGTTATTTTTAAGATTAATATGCAGTCAGGAAATTTTTATAATTACTATCCACAGTATATTTATCAGAAAAACTCATTACTTATTGCATTTTTATCGTAATAGAACACTTAAATAGAAATCATAGTAGTCATTTCTAAGTAATTTTTGGTATTCAAAAAGATTCTACTATTGAATTATCCAGAACTGAATTAATTTTATTGGGTTAATGGGTAAAGGGTTAGATTTATAAAAAAAAAAAAAAAT
>NW_026100265.1:2750-5590 GCF_025091365.1 Daktulosphaira vitifoliae
TCAAATTATTACTGATTTGATTTTTAATATGTTAACAATAATCAGTCCAAATTTTCATTTTTAACCTATTTTTTTGGTTCTTTAAAATTGATGAAAAATTATTGATAAAGATTTATGAAAGTTTATAGCAAAAAAAATTGGATATATTACCATAACTTTTAGCTCAATTACAAGTTTAAAAATGACATCTAAGCCAGTTAAAAAAGGAAAAATTTCTTAAAAAATTCTTAACCAAATTTTGTCTTATTAAAAGTTGAATTAAAATATGTATAATGACATACTAATAGTCCTCAAGATTGGAATTTTTTACAGTCTCACAAAAGTTCAAAAATATGAGTTTTTTTTATTTTCTCAAAAAAATATTTANTTTTACAGTCTCGCAAAAGTTCAAAAATATGAGTTTTTTTTATTTTCTCAAAAAAATATTTAATTTACAAATAAAAGTTTCATACAAAATTTGTTTAAAATGACAATTATAAACAAAAAAATGTTCTTATATTTTTTCATTTAAACAAATATTTTTCGAGTTACTTTACATTTAATGTGAGTACTAAAATTTATATTCCATTTTTTTCATTTTACGGTTACTTTTTATCATGTTATACTTACATTAGACACAATGTTATAAATGCATATGTGTGTATGTGTGAGTTTATTTATTTATTGTATCATTAAAGTGTAGTGTATATTAATATACAAGCGATAGAGTAGGTAATTGATTTGATCTTATTTATTTTAAACCCAACTAAACGCTAAATTGTACATTCCGAAACAATAATCATATTATATCAATTGCCACCGGAATTTCTGGTAATATTTTTCTTTTTCTTTGTCTTAATCCCAACTACTTGGGGTCGGCCATCCTTAACCTAAGCTTCACCTTGACACGATCTCTCACATCTTCTACGCTCACATCAGCTGTCCTCAAATTGCATTCAATAGCATCCCTCTATATCTTTTTTGGTCTACCTCTATCTCTTCTTCCTTCAACATTCATTTCTATAACTGTTCTTACAGCTTCCGATTCTTCTCTCCTCATAACATGACTAAACAATCTAAGTCTATTTTCTGTCATCTTATCCACGATTGACGCAACACCTATACTTCCTCTTATATGCTCGTTCCTTATCCTATCTTCTCTAGTCACTCCACTCATCCAACTAAGCATTCTCATCTCTGCTACACTTATTCTCTGCTCTACTTTCTTATCAACCGCCCAACACTATGAACCATACATCATAGCTGGCCTCACAATTTCATACTAAATTTAAAAACTATAATTAGTATTTATTCATATATTATATTTTAAAATCAAAGAACTACTAATCAGGATATAATTAAAGAAATAAGAGTTCATGTTGCTTTTAAAATATTTCACCAATTTCTCTAAAGGAAACACTATCTACAGATTTGCATCGAAGCGTTTCTTATGATAGTGATTTTAATCACTGTCAGATATCATCTATACTTGTCCCATCTATGCCTCGTCCACACTGTGCCTCGACCCCACTGTGCTACCGTTTTTTTTAAATAATAACATGCATATTTCTCTAGTTTAAATGTTAGAAAATAACGGATGGATTGGAGGTATAGCATGGCAGAGTAATGCATATTAATAAAGATAACATAACGCGCATTTATATATTTGAAAACGTTAATAAATTCCGAAAATTTGGTACAAAAGTTGTTGTCAACTTTCTCCCGTGGTATCAGATACCACTCAAAATATTGTGGTATTTGACATTGGTAGATTTAAATAAAAATTTTATCAATGTAATTTAGTTATCTAACTTGAATTTTTTTTTCATTGATTTTGTTAAGTTGTAGTATGATCGTGCCAATAATTAATATACAATAATATGTATAAATAATATTGTATAGTCTATACATAAATAAAATAGCTACATATATACTATATCTTTTTAATATTAGGTAGGTCTGTTAGATTTTTCGTTGTTTTGTATTTTAAATAAATTTTCTTAACATATAATTAATATTTGTAAATTTTCATTAATAGAATATTAGCAGCCTTTTAAACGTTATACATAGAATAGCATTTATTAATGTGAGAAACCCAACTGCTTGCATAGTAAACACTTATAAAAATATCTAATGACTAAAAAAAGGTCATGGGAGTAGCATATTTTGATATTATTCCCTCATTTAAAATTTCTGTACACTGTTTACCGACCATTTATTTTCTTAGTTACATAAATTCCTAATATTTATTCTATTGTAATATGTATGCTACCATTAAAAAAACGTTTTTTTTATTGACTAAAATAGAATTTATTAATAACAGATGTCATCATTCAAACAAAACAATCAGTGTTAATAACTTTGGAAACTTAATAATTGAAAACATATTTTTATCATGAAAAATTTTAGCGGCCTAAAAATATGTTGATTAAAGAAATTTTATTTTTAACAAAATTTACATTATATTTGTGAAAAATCACAAAATAAAAACACCAGTACAGTGGAGTCGCAAATAATAATAAATGATATCTGACAGTGATTAACATCACTATCATTAAAAACACTTTGATGAGAATCTGTTAAACTTCACAATAATTTGTGCACTCGTAGTTTTACGACCTGTATGTTTATATTTTATTCANTACACGTAGTATGTTTATATTTTATTCAAATATTGAACGTTTGCAAAATAATTTTAGTTTGACGGCCGATTTCTCATAGTTGAACAGTTATCGAGACAAATTATTTTGTCGATATCGTTTCAAAAGCATTAATTCGATATAGATTTGAAATAATATAAATCATTTATGTGTCTATGCAATAAAAGAACCCCTCGTATACAACCGCCTTTTGTTAACCTT
>NW_026100266.1:0-5565 GCF_025091365.1 Daktulosphaira vitifoliae
GTTGGACTTTACACCACGACGATAACGCGTGTGTGTAACGGTCCGGTTTACAGTGAAGCGGTGGCTGAGAAGGAGCTGACATGACCGCGGGGTGTCAACGTGTGACAACGCCGTGGCTGTGTCACTACAAATGATCGTTCTGTAACATTTACATGAAGTAAAACAAATTTTTAGATAACTAAAATAATATACAAATAAAGAATACATACTTAATATCAATTGTGTATTAATTATAGATGTCCATTTTTTCAGTCGTTGTTTTATCATTATTACTTAAATATTGTTTAGAACAATTAAATTAGTATAATAAAAAAAATTGTTCTTTATTCATGTATTCATCAATAGCATCAAATTAAACTAGAACTAATATTGTATGGTTACCACTAAAGTAGTTATCTAACATTGCTTTATTAATATAACAGTGAACTGATTGATTATAATGTTAAAGTTCATTAATATTATTTAGATAAGATAACTGTTGATAACTAACTGAAATAAACTACTATTAAATAGTGCCATTTTCAACAAATATACATTCTGATAAAAAAACATGTTAATATAATGAAAACAAAAGCGAAAAGATTAAATTAAGAAAATAAACTATAACTTTAAGTCGAAAAATTCATTTATTAAAACTTTTTATAGAAAGTACATAAATAATTTAATAAATTGAAATGAGGACATATGTATATATATATATATATATTTGAACATATTTAATATATTATTGATTTAACATTTCCAGGTTAAAACTGATAATCATTATTAACAGATTAAGCTGCACCCAATTGTTTATAAAGCAATGGTACATAATCATCAAATTGTGCCTGATAAAAATTGCCAGCAATTGGTGATCCAAGGGTGTTTTTCTTAGCAAATTTATGAATAGAAAATTTTTCACGATTAAGAGCTGATCTAAAAAAAAAAATAAAAACAAAATATTGAAATATAATTAAAAAATAATTTATAAAAATAATATTAAGAATAATTTTTTAAATATTCACTTGTTAGTTAAACGTGGTTCATCAAATGTTAATTTAGATGGTTGTTTGTATACCAAAAATACATAACGATGAAGTCCTAAGAACAATATTTCAAAATAAAAATAATAAGTCAGCAATCATACTGTATTAATTACCAGTATTTGGTGGTGGTCCTGAACCAACATATTCTGAAAGAGTTTCACCTTTGCTTATTTCAGTACCTGGTATATTTCCAACAAGCCAATGGTGCCATTCTCTATAAGTATGTTCCTTTCGACTAGGAGCATCAGGATCTATTATTTATTTAAAAATGTAAGAATATCATTTTTTAACCAAAAATATGTATAAAACATAAATAGTTTTTAGGTAATTTGTTGACTAGTTAATGTAGTATTAACTTATATGGTGATACTTAAAAAGAAATACCTGTCATGCATAAAGTGTAAAGAGTGTTATCTTCAACATCCCATTTAACTGTTGGTTCATCTTTTACTTGTGTTGGCGTAAGTTCGTTTCCATAATCTACATTGACACCACTAGGATATGATACCTAAAAAAAAAATTAGTACAATATTAAAAACTGAAATAAATATTGCATGACTTTAAAAGTTAAATTAAATACTATAATACAATAAAAATCCAAAATATTTATTATTTTAATTATTTAATTGTTGTGAGAATAAATAATTTAAATATTAAATTCAATATTTAGGAATAAAACATTACCAAATTATTTTTCTGGACAATTTGATAGATTTTTAATAAATAATATCATAAATTTAAATAAATTATTAACTTCATTTTATGAAGTAAAACTAGTTTATACTTCCTAGAGTGTTATATTCAATATTTTAATATATGTGTCATGCCATATATTGATGCTAGTTTTAAAATCCATTTGGTATATTAAAACCAATCAAACTCTTTAATAGACTTCAAAATAGTATTTTCAATTTGTATTTACATATAGAATAAAGGTTTTACAATATGCCAGGGATCATAAAATATTGACAGAAAGATATGATTGATCTTCATGTAGTACTATGTTGATAAAATAATAAAACTTTTATAGATAAAAATTAACATTTAAGTTTTTAAAACAGTATTATAGAGCTTAACAGAAAGTAACAGAGCTAAAATTGGAAAAGTTTAATTAATTTAAATTGAATGAATCGTTACTTGTATTTTTCCTTTAGGGGCTTCAGGAATGACATCTGGCACAATTTCATGTTGTTCCATGATCTTTTGATAATTAACAGAAGTACTGAAACGAGCAGATAGTTGTGTAAAAACTTGAGAAAATAATCGTGTACAAGTGACTAATAATGCCATGAACACAGTCAATAACAAGTGCGGAAATTGAAGAAAAATTGCTATAAATAACAGAATAGTTATCCAAAACTGTTGGTGTTTTTACAGAATTTTAATAAAAAAAATTTATGTATTACCACTATATTAGATAACGAATAATATGATTGAGTAATTCTAAATAACACTTGAAGCCGATAATAGTTTTTTTTTTCAATAAAGATTACATAAATGATTACTTCTATGCATTACTAATCTGTTGAATTATGCGTACATCCAATGTAATCAAATTATTTTTAAGTGATTAAAAGATAAACAAAATTCCATGGAAGAAAAACAGCACAAAGCGCTTGCTTTTTAAAAAGATTAAGATTTAATATAGTTAATACATGAAAGTCCGGTTCACATGTACAATATTTATGAATATTAAATAAAAGATATCATAGTATATTTATTTTAGTATTTAAAACATCATAAAATGTTTATAACAAGTTAATGAACAAAACCTACACCATTTTCGTAGGGTAATCAAATTTTTAGGAGATTGAGCTAAAATTAATTCTTTTCATACGCCGGTGATTATCATAATACGAAATTATAGAGAGTATAACAAAAAAATATTTAAAAATCTATTAAGCTTTGATTAAAGTATTGGTGGAATAAAAAAATAGATTTAACATAAAATAATGTAAAAATAATTGGGCTGATTGTTATTTGTTGAAATATTACTATTTTATGACATAAAAGGTGTAGTAAAATTTTACTAGATCTAAAAAAAAAGTGAAGTATTTTTTAAATTTCAGCTTGGTTTATAAGCCTGGCAACTACTTAGCATTTAATTTTGTTATAATTAATTTAAAATAGGCCTTTTGAGCTATCTGAGATATTTGAGGAAGCATGCTAGCCCCTTTAGTTATGACCCTTTATAGTATTTCAATTCATTGTCATCCAAATAACAATTTTATATAATTATATAGTAAAATCATTGAGTGTAGAAAATTTTTCATTTATGAAAAGAGTTCAGTAAAAGAAGATAAAATTTAAGGAACTAAAGAAATAAAGTTTTCGTATACAATTTCATCTGAAATTACTAATATTATTTTTATTAATAATCTGTAAAGGCATTAAAATTTTTTAAAGAAAATTTCATTTTTTAAAATTTATTTGAAGTATAATTTTTTTGGACTAAACCTCTTTAATAAATAATAATTCTTATAGATTGCTGTTAATACTCAATTATTTAATAAGTAATTAATAAAAACAAATATTTGTTCAAAGTTTAGAATTTATTTTGATAAAAATTATATAATGAAAACAACAAATGTAACATAAATACATAAACAATGGTTTATACATTTATTTATACAGTACTATGATTTATAAATACCCTATTTAAAGAGTGTTTTAATATATAATAGTTTTGTTTTTTTAAATAAATATTGTAATAAATTTCTGTTCAAGTTGTAGTTGGCTGTTTGTAGCGAAGTGGCACATAATCATCATATTGTGCCTGATAAAAATTACCAGCAACTGGTAATCCAAGATTGTATTTCTGAGCAAATTTATGAATAGAAAAATGAGTACGATTACCAGGTGACCTAAATTACCATTTTGATTAATATTATATTATTAATATAGTAGAAGAATTCTTAAAAATAATTACTTGTTAGTAACATATGGTTCATTAAATATTAATTTAGATGGTTGTTTGTATACCAAAAATACATAACGATGAAGTCCTAGAAACAGAATCAAATAAAAAGAATAATCAAGTAAAAATGATGATACGTAAGTAAATACCAGTATCTAGAGGAGGTCCTGAACCAATATATTCTGTAAGAGTTTCACCTTTGCTTATTTCAGTACCTGGTATATTTCCAACAAGCCAATGTTGTACTTCTCTATAAGTATGTTCCTTTCGACTAGGAGCATCAGGATCTATTATTTATTTAAAAATGTAAGAATATCGTTTTTTAACCAAAAATATGTATAAAACATAAATAGTTTTTAGGTAATTTGTTGACTAGTTAATGTAGTATTAACTTATATGGTGATACTTAAAAAGAAATACCTGTCATGCATAAAGTGTAAAGAGTGTTATCTTCAACATCCCATTTAACTGTTGGTTCATCTTTTACTTGTGTTGGCGTAAGTTCGTTTCCATAATCTACATTGACACCACTAGGATATGATACCTAGAAAAANTTGGGTTATCTAATGCACCCCAATTTTATCAAGCTGCTATGTGTAAAGTCATGGCTGGCTTAAATTATAGACACAATATATGCTATTTAGACGATTGCGTTGCATTTGGCAAATCATTTGAGTCTCATTTATATTCACTAGAATTAACATTTCAACGATTTTTAAAGTATAACTTAAAACTAAAACCATCAAAGTGTAGATTTGGCTATCAGGAATTAAAAGTATTAGGCAACATTATTGATACGAAGGGAATAAGACCCACTCAACAGGGAATAGAAACTATACAAAAATTCCCACAACCTAAAACGATTAAACAACTTCGCAGTTTTTTAGGTCTAGCTAATTATTTTAGACGTTATATTCCAAAATTTAGTAACATCGCAAAACCTTTAACAGATCTAACTAGAGGTAAATTCAATAGCAAACGTTCACCAATCAAGTGGGAAGACACACATGAACGTGCTTTTNTAATAGCAAACTTTCACCAATCAAGTGGGAAGACACACATGAACGTGCTTTTCTTGAACTGAAAAGTAAATTAACTAGTCAGCCAGTATTAGCTCACTATGATGAAAATGCAGAAACTATAATTGTAACTGACGGATCTAAATTGGGTTTAGGTGCTATCCTCCAGCAGCGTAATCAAAACAATGAAATTCATCCAGTAGCATTCTCATCCAAAAAACTGACTAAAGCCGAAGGCCGATATAGCGCAATGGATTTAGAGTGTCTAGCAATTTTTCACGCATTAACTGTTTTTCGTCCTTATGTTCATGGAAAGTACTTCGAAATTTGGACTGATCATAAAAACTTAACAAGCTTATTAAATATTAAAACTGATTCACGTATAGTTAATAAACTTAAAGTTAAACTAACAGGTTTTGATTATTCTATAAAATATAAAGAAGGAATTTTTAATAAAGCTGNTTATAAAATATAAAGAAGGAATTTTTAATAAAGCTGCAGATTGTCTTAGTAGAATAATTGGCGAACCACCAAAACTTTCTGAATTTACAGAGCTTTCAAAAATAGGCGTACATACAATATTACAACAACCCAACGTAAATTT
>NW_026100267.1:0-5557 GCF_025091365.1 Daktulosphaira vitifoliae
AACGTTATCAGTTCACATGAGGTTTACCTTACCCTCCAGTAGATGACATCGAAAGAGGAGACAACCATATAGCTACCTCCCCCCCCCTGACACGGAGTTATAGTGCGCATGCGCACTTTAAACCGCCATTTTCATTGATCTTAACATACCTACTAAGTCACCTATTACCCCTACCATCGTAAGACCACGCCTCCCCTTACACCATCATTGATAAGACCACACCTCCCCTTACCCCCATCATTGATAAGACCACGCCACCCATAAACCCACCCTCATAGGACCACGCTTCCTTTCACTATCTATGATAAGACCACGCCTCCTTTTACCCCATCATTGATAAGACCACGTTTATTGTATGACCTTGACCACGGTCATTACCTCCCCACCATGGTGAGACCACTCCACCCCCTCTCACATGTATGATAAGACCATGCCTCCCCTTACTCCCATCATTGATAAGAACACACCTCCTCTATGATAAGTCAACGCCTCCTCATACCCCCACCATCGAGAAACCACGCCCACTGTGTGACCTTGACAACGGTCATTACCCCTACCATTGAGAGACCACGCCTCCCCTTAACCTATCATTGATAAGACCACGCCTCCCCCTTTCCCCCACCATCGAGAAACCACACCCACTATATGACCTTGACATTACCCCCACCATCGAGAGACCACGCCCACTGTGTGACACGCCCCTCCCCCCGACCACGCCCACCCACCGGGCGGGTGGGTAGGTGAAGGGGTGAGGCGGGGGGCTAGAACTCTCTATTTTACCCTACTCCCGTCCACTAATAAATTATTCGAAACAGATAGGAGCCCACGAACATGTCCGAAGAAAATTACAATTCCTGCAGTTGAATTGGAATTCGAAACGGACTTCGTAACAGCCCTATTAGATTCACAGGCCATAAAGTCGTACGTAAACCCAGACATTGCAAGAAAATTTGGTACTGTAATAAATGAACTAAAAACCACCGTAAGGCTGGCAGACGGCCACACTACCCTCACTAGTGGGACCGTAATTTTTAACGCTAGAATAGCCGAACTGGATATCCAGTTTACTGCGGCTATCTTAAATAACTTATACTGCGACATATTATTAGGACATGACTTTTTATNGTATTATTAGGACATGACTTTTTATTAGCGCAAGAAGCTTCTTGGGATTACGGCGCAGGCACTATCCATCTAGGCGCGAACAAACGAACAACCGCCTGTTGGAAAGCCAGCCATACCCTTACCACCCCTAGGCCAGATCTTTCGCAGTTAGACATTGCAGGTGACCCGAACACTCAGACACTATTGACTCGAATGCTGGTGCGATACCCCGAAGTCTTTAGCGATGTCGTAGGGCGCACTAAACTNTGCTGTTGCGATACCCCGAAGTCTTTAGCGATGTCGTAGGGCGCACTAAACTGATTGAGCATGACATCCTTCTAAAAAGCCCAACGCCTATCACCTTAAAACCATATCCCTACCCACCGCAAAAACAGCAGATCATAGACGATATGGTTATGGACATGGAAGCTCAAGGTTTAATTGAACCTAGTACCTCCCCATTCGCCGCTCCGATAGTTTTGGCGAAGAAGAAGGACCGTTCGTTCCGCCTTTGCGTTGACTATAGGAGATTGAACGAGGCTACTATCTCTGACGCTTACCCCATGCCTAACCTTAACGATATGATCAGAAATATGCGAGGAGCTCAGATATTTAGTGTGTTTGATCTCAAAAGCGGATTTTGGCAGGTCTCCCTCAATCCCAACGCTCGCAAGTTTACCGCTTTTCGAACCCGAAGAGGACTTTATCAATTTAGAGTCTTACCCTTCGGTTTAAAAAACTTACCTGTGACTTTTGTCCGCCTAATGAACGAGGTACTAAGAGGATATTTGGGTAACTTCGTATAGGTCTATTTAGATGATATAGTAGTATATTCAAATAGCTTGGATGACCACTTAAACCACTTAGAAAAAGTACTCGAGCGGCTAAAAAGACATGGACTAACATGTCAAGTAAAAAAGTGCAAAGTAGGGTTTCCCGAAATCACTTTTCTCGGTCATTTAGTCAACACAGACGGGATCGAAAAGCACCCAGAAAAACTCGAAGCTATACGCGCTTTTTCACCCCCCCGAAACATAAGAGATCTTCGTAAATTTTTAGGAGTCTGCAATTGGTACAGCCAATTTGTAGATAACTACGCCGACACCGTAGCTCCCCTAAATGATTTACTGAAACAAGGAAGTAAATGGTCTTGGTCGACAGCTGCACAAATTGCCTTCGAAAAGGTAAAAACTTCGCTGTGCAACTCGCCAAGACTATCTCCTCCTGACTACTCAAAACCGTTTTGCCTCCAAACTGATGCCAGTGAGATAGGTGTCGGAGCAATTCTTTTTCAAAAGGGCGACCACCCTACGGAAAGGCGAATAATTGCTTACGCTAGCAAAAAGTTATCGGAGACGAAAAAGCGATACGCAGCGGTAGAGAGGGAATGTCTCGCTATTATATGGGCGACAGACAAATTCCGTCCTTATCTAGAATACCATCCCTTTGAATTGCTCACAGACAACTCAGCCCTTGTCTGGTTACACAAAGTTAAAGGCAGCAATTCTAAATTGACCCGATGGGCACTCCATTTAGGTAATTTAGATTTTACCACCACACATGTCCCTGGTAAACTTAATGAGGGCCCAGACATGTTGTCACGCCACCCCGCCGCCGGCCCTACCGAAAATGAAGATATTCTCGATGAAAACCTTTAGGGCGCCCCGATTGTTCAGCTGCACAATTCGATAAGTAGGCCCCACGATAGTGTCTTTGCTATTACCTAAACAATAGATAAGCAAAACAACTTACCGTTTACGGAGACTGAAATAAAAGAATGGCAATCAGCGGACCCCAAATTAACACTACTGGTTGAGCATTTGTCTTCAGATTACCCTGCGCGTAATACTAGACAGGCCGACATTAAGAAAAACGAGTTCATTTTACATAACGGGTTGATTAGAAAACGTATAGGGAATGACATGCCAGTAGTGATACCCCCCATTAAAGCAGACCGCGTAATATGGGAATATCATGATACCCCTCTTGCTTGTCATCCTGGTTGGAAAGAGACATACAGGGCGATTAAACAACGGTTTTATTGCCCGGGGTTAAAGCACACGATACGTATGTATGTGAAATCATGTCATATTTGTGCGTGTACTAAACCACTCAATGTGCGTCCCGAAGACCCATTGACCGTCCGTAAACCACGCTTTCCGTGGGAGGTAATCAGTATAGATCTAATGGGCTCCTATCCAAGAACAAGTAGGGGAAAAACACATCTACTAGTTGCTACTGACTGTTTTAGCCGCTGGGTCGAAGCTTATCCTATAGGTGCGCCAACGACTAAAACTATAACCGAAACGTTAGAACGCGAGTTTTTCTCCCGTTTTGGGTACCCACGAGTATGTCTCAGCGATAATGGCCCCCAATTCGTTTCACACGAAATGATCGGCGCCCTTAACGCGTGGGGAGCAGAAGGTTGGACGACCCCTATATTCCACCCCCGTGCTTATCCAGTCGAGCGTAAGAACCAAGAGCTGAAAAAAGGACTTCGAGNCCTAAGAAGGTTGGACGACCCCTATATTCCACCCCCGTGCTTATCCAGTCGAGCGTAAGAACCAAGAGCTGAAAAAAGGACTTCGAGCATTATTAGCGGACGAACGACACACCTCTTGGGACTTAAAAATTACTCCCATTCTTTTTGCTATAAGAAATCGTCGAAACGAATGAACAGGTTACCCTCCCTCCGTCTTAGTTCTGGGTAGAGAAAGCAAACGCCCAGGCGACTGGACGTTACTACACAACGAGCCTAACCAATTACTAAAAATTAACAACCCGCGACAAGAACGTGAAAAAAAAATGACAACTTTTAACACCGCTGTGAATACCGATAAAGGAAGTAAGACCTTCACCGTTGGTGACACTGTTTACTATAAAGCACATCCTTTATCGAACGCAGAAAAAAAATTTCACGTTGGCTTTGCACCAAAATGGTGGGGCACGGTCAGGTTGAAAGAGAAACTCGGCAAAGGGGTTTTCTTTACCGATCAAATACCACCCCGCAAAGTACACGTTTCTTGTCTTAAACCNCCTAAGAAGGTTGGACGACCCCTATATTCCACCCCCGTGCTTATCCAGTCGAGCGTAAGAACCAAGAGCTGAAAAAAGGACTTCGAGCATTATTAGCGGACGAACGACACACCTCTTGGGACTTAAAAATTACTCCCATTCTTTTTGCTATAAGAAATCGTCGAAACGAACGAACAGGTTACCCTCCCTCCGTCTTAGTTCTGGGTAGAGAAAGCAAACGCCCAGGCGACTGGACGTTACTACACAACGAGCCTAACCAATTACTAAAAATTAACAACCCGCGACAAGAACGTGGAAAAAAAATGACAACTTTTAACACCGCTGTGAATACCGATAAAGGAAGTAAGACCTTCACCGTTGGTGATACTGTTTACTATAAAGCACATCCTTTATCGAACGCAGAAAAAAAATTTCACGTTGGCTTTGCACCAAAATGGTGGGGCCCGGTCAGGTTGAAAGAGAAACTCGGCAAAGGGGTTTTCTTTACCGATCAAATACCACCCCGCAAAGTACACGTTTCTTGTCTTAAACCCCGCGCATAAATACCAAGAAGTATGAAATCTTACAACAGCTGGTGACTAAGCTGAAGACTGACTTTTTAATTATCTATGCGATTCTGTTTGTCCTAGGAAAAAAAAAATGGAAGACAACAAAAAAAAACCCTCCTTTACTGGCAACGAGACGGTAGACCTCCTGTTGCTTCGTTTGGTTGAGCTCAACGAGCAAAGTCGCCAAACATTGCGACAGATAAGGGCTGCCTTGCCGTTAACGGATATTCCCTACCTCAACCTCGAGGAAGTAATGTCTGCGACTGACGAAGAGCTTATAGCTAATCCGATGACGCGACATATACTTTCTCGGGGATGGGAGATCGGGGCGCAACAATGCCAAGGAATTGCACACTCTTTTGAACCCAGTTCAAAAGAGCAACTCCCTGAAAATAAAAATACGGCTGCACCCCCTGTAAAACCCGCCTTGTCGAACCCTTCCAATAAGTCGCAACCTCCTTTAAGTCCCCGCATCCTATCAATACCATCTTTGATGAGTATACAAATTCGACCTCCCACCCAACCTTTTTTAGCCCTCCAACAAAGAGCAAACCGGTTCGTTGGACTGGCACCATTCAGGCCATCATTACCCCATGGTATCAGACCAACGCAACNCCATTACCCCATGGTATCAGACCAACGCAACCGAGCTCAACCCCAAAAACAAATGACTTAAAGGTTAACGACGGGGCATTCACCTCTAACAGCCAGGGAACTCCCAAACGTAACCCCCCAGCAAACCCAAACCAAGAACCGGTCACAAAAACAAAACATCGTACTCCCGCCCAGAAAGCGAAATCCGCACGTCGTCAGAAAGAATTCCGACAACGAATGATGGAAAAAACCAAGGCCAGAAGAAAGGCGGAGAA
>NW_026100268.1:0-2489 GCF_025091365.1 Daktulosphaira vitifoliae
TGTTAGTAATTTGCATTCTATTTTCAACAAGTATTTTTCATTGTTATGTATTGTCTTATTTTTACTGGGCAGAAGATATCAGTGGTTAGAGTACTTCCTAAAAATTTATGTCATTGTACCTGGTTAATTGTATCATTCTCTAATTGTTTGATGATGAAAGAAAGACTCTGTTATCTTTTCTTGCT
The DNA here is from genome assembly GCF_025091365.1 of Daktulosphaira vitifoliae. Taxonomy (NCBI): domain Eukaryota; kingdom Metazoa; phylum Arthropoda; class Insecta; order Hemiptera; family Phylloxeridae; genus Daktulosphaira; species Daktulosphaira vitifoliae. The sequence continues at coordinate 186 of NW_026100268.1, forward strand.
ACCGTACCATTTGTTGTATTTATATTGATTCTCATATGGTACCTATTTCAGATTTCATTAAATGTAGTAAATGATTTTCAAAAAAGTATCAACAATAAAAATTTAAAACTTAATAGAAATGTTATTTAATATATTGAGATCAATTATAAAAATTCGTTAATTAATGTTAAATATTTCGATATGAAATAATTATTTCTACATTAAATTAAAGCTCTACAATGCACTTTAAGGTGAAAAACGTAAAATTATCTCGATATCTAGAAGTTATTGGACATTTAAGCCAATTAACATACAGTTTTCGATAAAAATAGTCAATTTTGAACTATTTTATTGATCAATGAAACATCTACAATGTTCAAAACTAAAACAAGTAATAGCTTCAACCTAACACTTCTTGCTAAAACCGATACATTTTTAGTTTTGCATTAAAGCTATCATTTTCTGTAAATGAATATTAAAAAAAATATTTAAATTTTTGACATTAGAATATTGTTATATGTGTTAATAATATTAACATGATTTTTTTTGTAACAGAATTTTCTTTAAAAGGCACAATTACTATAAATAAAATTATTTAATAATTGTAAAATCTTACATATTAACCAATAAATAAATTATTACATTATAAATATAAAACAAGTTAATAACTGAGCTGTTTTTCAATATTTTATATATTTATGATATTGACTCATTGTGTTAAAAATACTTTTTACCCAGATTAGTCAAACAATCACAACATTTTCTTGTGAAGTATTGACATGGTTGCGCGCTGCTTCATGATGCACGGAGCCTGCGACGCTAGCCACCTTTATCAGCCATCGCCCAATTACGTGTTGTTCGGCTGACTAACAGCGCGTGCCATACGCCATAGTATAAAGTCCATCAAGTGCCGCACGACACGCCTCAAATGTCCGTTTGGACAGTCATCTTCGTGGCCCCTACAACGATTCGTCGTCCGCTCAAACAACAGGTTTTACCTTCTTCGCCTCCCCGAAAGACACCGGCACTTTTGTGTACTGTAATCTTACTGTTACTTTGGTTTATGTTTCTGTTCTATGTGTTATTCATTGTTTAATATTAGACTCTGCGCCAATATCGCCATAAACTAGTGTAGTGTATTGTTGTACTTTGTTTTGTGACCAAGTATCACAACACCCTTAACAGTATTCTTAAAACATAAATTCTATGAAAAATAATTTCAAATCTAAATGTCCGTTACTTGACAAAATTTAATGTATACTATTGAACAAATACTTATGCGTTTAAGTCAGTGCACATGTTGGCGCACTACATTAACCGATAGATTAAATGAGTATTTAAATTTAATGTTTTTTATTGAAGACAAACTATAAATTCAATTATGAACAATTGTAACCAATATTACAAGTAAAAGATTTGAGATTGGTGAAATGAGCAAATTATTTTGTATATTTTTTAGTGGATTGTATATAGGGTAACTTTGATAGACAACAGCTAGACAGAAAATTAATTAAAGACAAACTACTTTATTTCTTTGAATAACAATTATAAATAAAGTAATGACAATGGAAAATTTCCATGATATTTTGTAAATAAATAAAATAATTATGATGTTGAACTGTATAAAGTTTTACCACCCACAACAAAGGAGTATTACAACTCTAGTGATTGATTTCAATAATAATTGTAAGATTCTAACTTTGACTATTAAATGAACAATCTAATATTATTTGTTCAAAGTGACAACACTAAAATATGTAAAAATTAACTTATATAACTAATAGACCAGTATTTTACTAAGAAATTTGAAAACAACCACGAGGTTTTAAAACTGGATTTAAGAATTAAAGAAAAAACTTGTTGTAAGCAAAGTTTCCTACAAATTACAATATTAAGATTATTATCATGACAAGTTGGTCAAAATATTACAACGACAATGTTTCAAGGGAAAAAAATAAGCTTGAACAATTTTAGTAACAACAAAAAAGGCGATTTGACGAAATAACGAACAAAAAGACTTCTAGACAGCTAGGTGATCTAAAAGCGAGAGAGTGATGATTTTCAAGTGGATAACCGCTATTAGCTATACAGTGTTGAAATTAAATATACGAGAGGAGGTCCCCTTACAGATCTCATATTATACATATCAGATTTTTTTTAATTTGATGCTTAAAATTTGAAAAATGTTTGCAAAGAAACTAACAATTCTACTTTTGGACAAAATTTTGATTTTTTAAATAACTTAGTTAGTTTCATATAGTTTTATTTAGATATTTTTAAATTCAGTTAGTTTTACACTTTATAAGTTCTCTTATAAAAAAAAAA
>NW_026100268.1:5253-5553 GCF_025091365.1 Daktulosphaira vitifoliae
TTTTTTGTCTATTACCACTTTTTCTCAGCTTTCACCGAACGGATTTCTTTCAACGATACGTCAAAAGATCACAAATCGTATCTAGATGAAGACATTACCCTCAAAAATTGAAGTTTTGATTGAAAAATTAAATTGAAATTTCCCTCGTTCCCCGTAAACGGGGGATATCCCCCAAAAAATTACAAATTTAAAAATCGCTAATTTTCGACATTTCTTCATTTTTTTTTTACTAAAAACTGCTGTAACTTTTTCAAAAATAATCGAATCAATATAAATTTTTTTTATAGATGCTTGATTTTT
>NW_026100269.1:0-5543 GCF_025091365.1 Daktulosphaira vitifoliae
TCTGCAATTAATTTTTTTTTATTACCACTAATTTTTGATATTATTAATAATTAGTTAAAAACAAGTATTCAAATATAAAAATGCTAAACGTTATTACTGCGACTTTTAGCTATACTTGCAAGTTTGAAATTGACTTCATTAAACAGAAAATTTTATGAAAATTAAAAAAATTGTTAAGATTAATATGCTGTCAGTAAATTTTATAATAACTATTTATTGTCAATTTATCAGCAAAGCTCAATTTTTTTTTGTATTTTTATCGTAATAGATAACTTAGATAAAAATCATTGTAATCATTTCTGAGTAACTTTTGGTGTTTAAAAAGATTCTACAATTGAAATATTAAGAACTTAATTAATTTTAATGATTTACTTTAACTAAATAAAACAATATAAAAGTTTTTTAAAATGTTTACTCAATTGAACGTATTATAAAATTTGATTATAATTGTGAAAATCCATTGTTAAATTTAAGTGAAACTAAAAATTATTATTTTTAGAAATGATTTATGTAGGATCGTGTTGTCAAAAAATGTTGAATATTATAGACTGGTAGTATAACGCGTAAATAGAGTTAAAAAATAAAAAAATAATTAAAAAAACATTATTTTATTTTGTAGTTGAAACCCATTATCATATCAAACCTAATTCAACAAAAATTACTTAAAAAATATGAAATATTTTAATTGTCTATATGGAATATGTGGGCTAAGCAACTTTTTATTTGATTAAGGGAATTTTTTTCAATTTTTGAGGGTAATATCTTTTACTAGATAGTAGTTATATTTGACGTATCATTAAAAAAAATTGGTTAAGTGAAATCTGAGAAAATAAATGACAGCCACAAAAAAAGACCACATAGTAAAATAATTTTAATATGAATAAGAAATTTTCTCTCACTAGGAGAGACAACAGTAATGAGTACCATGATATCATTGAAGTTATTGAATCTAAATGAGATAAAAATTAAAAGTGAGTTTAAAATTTGTTTCTAATTTAATAACTTTTGTAAGATATTTTAAAATAAAATAGCATATTTTTGAATACAGTTGCCATTTTCACCATGAAGAAAAATTAAAATTCAAAATTATTAAAGTATATTACATACGCTTCAATTTAAGATATGTATAAAAGTGTCAGTATTTTCGAAATTTTTTTTAATGTTTTGTGGTAAAGTTGCCATTTAGATCCCACCTGTGAGAAGGTAAGGGGTCAGATTTTCAAAAAAAATATACTAAGTAATAGGTAATTACCTAATGCATCCATAAAAATTTTGTTTCTATTCATCCATTTTTTAAAAAGTAATGGTAGTTTTAATGTCTCAAAATGTAATTTTTATGTAATTGCCTCTTAAATTAGTTTTATCAATAATTTTAATAATCATATTAAATCCGAGAAAAATTTTCATTACACTTTATTTGATTTGTTTAAAATTAAAAAAAATTTATAAATTATCGTTTTAGGTCGAAATTATAAAGTTAACCTAAATGCTTTGTCTGATATATGTGTTGGCATAAATTTTTTCTAAATCATGTTTTGTTCTTAAATTTTTTGTCAACAGGAAAAAAAATAGTATTGAAAAATGATAAAGATTTCATAAATTTAAAGTGATTTCATACAATTAAATATAAAATAAATTATTTATAATACATATAATTTTTAATTGATGTAATTTTTAGAGTAGTCTTATAACTGAATAAAAATGAAAATTAATGAACGATATCAATTTATTTTAACATAAAACTATTTAAATTTTTTTTTACATATTTTGTACGGGTTATTTGACATTATATTATCTTAAAAAACTCTTATTTAAAGTTACGAAAAAAATGAACATATCTTAGCATAAACGTGTAATTTATGTAAACATATTTTATACAGTTTGGTGAAATTTTATTCTATAACATAGTCGTTTTTAAAATGAAATATAAGGTTTCTAGTTATAAAATGTTAATAGAAATTACATTTATTTATAATTATTAGTATTTTTTCTTTTAGTGACAATCATAGTCAAATATTATTAAATTAATCAATATAATCACGAATAACGCAATGGCCTATTATGGAATTTGAAATGACCTAAATTTTCTGTCAATAGAACAAAATAATAATGATAAATAAAGTCGTCAACATTTTTATATTTATTGAGAGTCTCTATTTAATGAATTATAAAATGCCAAAAATAATATACAAAACAATCTTGTAGTGAACATTATTCTGCTTGTTTTTATTACATTGTATTTCAATTTGTAAATTTAAAATTGATGAGTAATAATAATAATAATACTTGAGTGAAAAAAATTCATCTTTTCAAAGCAACAATATAATGAACACCTAAATTATTTAATGTGACAATAAATTCACATTAATCAGTAACTTAATATACAATTTCGTTTAGGGAGAAATAAATGTTTTCATATATTTATTGTTTTAAATATTTTATAGATAGTGCACATATTTACATTATAAATTAGATAAATAATTAAAAACGTGACTAACTACTAGTCAACAAAAAAAATTAAATAGTACAATATAAACTAGTATACCTAAGAAGTGATAAACACAAATTTTTTGTACTGAGAACTAATCAAAGTAGTTTATATAAATAATTTAAAAAGGATATAATAAAACATTAGTAATATTAAAAATCAATATATGAATGCATTATATAATATATTATACTACAATTACTGTAAAAATAATAAATTTGAAATCCAGGTCCCAGAGTGACCTTTGAATACTTTACATAAACGTTAACTCAATTAACGATATATAAATGACGGGTCGGGTGTTTTCTGCTACTCTTAATAGGCGAACAACGAGAAGACAATCCACTAAAGGTTGATTACAGGCAGTATTTTTATTATATTTACATACATAACCTAATATATTCATAATATTGATACATTAACAAAACAAATGGTAAGACATCACCCAGCCAACCACTCTGCCTTTTAATGTTGAAAGTCTGCCGAACGCTTCCCATTAAATTCTCCTTTGAAGTATAGAACGGCCAGCCTCCGGTGATCTCGTTTTTCGTTGTGCACTCGTGTAGTAGCACGTAACGGATAGGGGGAACTGTTGGTTGTCGCCTAAACAGACCTATACAAACCAGTCAACAACAGATAAACACGCGCCAGCTCACTGGCCGACGAGTTAGGAAACTCAACGGTACGACTTAGCCACCGTGCGCGGACGAACTGAATAAACACACGCCAGTTCACTGGCCACGAGACGACAGACCCAATGGGTACGGCAGAATTACAAAGGCGTACACACGTACTCGTATGTAACGACATAGGTGCCCATAGTACCACGACTACTATGACTATCTTAGGCCAAGCGACCAGAAGGGGGTGGGTGATCATAAACTACGTGGAGCTTTGACAAATGTAACTTTTGAAAAATTAAAAAAAAAATGTTTTATAAATTAATTTTTTTACTATTTGAAGATAGTCATTTTATAGAAAAGTTTTAAGAAATATATTGATATCAAAAACTCTTATTTTAATTCAGCAGTTATGTTTATACGGCTTTTTGAAGTTTGTTAAATTTTGATTTTTTTTAGGATTTTCCTATGGTATCAAATTTTAGTCCATATTGCGTAATGAACGGAATTAAACATTATCTTTTTGCGTTATTTACTGGTAACAGTGTGCGATTACTTTTTCATGAAAATATGAACACTTGAACAAGCATCTAAAATTGACATGAAAATCAAGTAGTAGTAAAAATTAAGTTTATTTAAAAAAAAATGATAAAAACGATATCTATAACATGTTATAATAAGTAATAATGATCATAATATTGTGTAAGTGCATTTATTATCATATCCTCTTAACAAGTAATATCCTTTAATATATTAAGTATATTAATGATATTAATGATAGAATCACGCAAATTAATAATTATTATCAATTTAACTTGGATAACCACCGAACACTTGTTGTCAACATAAGATTACGTTTCTAACATTTTGTAATAAAGGTTAGAGATAATCATTTCTGTAAGAAGCGCATTCGAACGTTATTATTAGAGGTCGGATTTTTATGATTTTACATGTTTGTTTCTNAGGGTCTAAAAATTTAAACCTATTAAGAGGTCGGATTTTTATGATTTTACATATTTGTTTCTAATCTATGCAGTCAAATGGGAGTGAGAAATCATTAAGATTCATCAAACACAGAATTCACAAGAAATAATTTATTTTACATAAAAAAACATATTTTAGGGGTTAGAGAATATTTAAAACGTTAGAGAATATTTTTTTAATATCGGCATATAATGAACATATATCACGTATATTAGAACTTTGATAAATACAATGTTCACTAAATGATTTATATCTGGGTTTTAATAAAAATTAATCTCCAGGTATTCCTTATCGATTGCGATAGCACATCGGTTGTTTCGTTAGCTGTCATGACTATTCGTCGTCTACTAGTCGTGCGATATATTATTGCTTACATATTGTCTTTTCACTTGTCTCATATTACTATAAGTTATAGTATTTTTATGATATAGTCTATAACATATTTTAGTATAATAATAGCGTTTTTTTTAACTATATATAGAACTCGCAGATAACGAGATTAAAAACGATAAAGTACAATATTTTATCGATACTCTTATTAAGTTGAAACCATTAATGAGTTCTACGGCTAAAGCACTAGAATATCTAAAAGGTCATTATCAGAATACTGTAAACGACGCTCTCACAAAATTATTAGAATTTACTGAAAAACTGTATATAATTGTCAAAGAAATAAAATTGACAGAAGAATCAGTAATATATAATGAATTTATAAATAGCACATTTGTAGATTTGAACGAAATTGTCAATATACCCATGAATATGGAGACCTATGCTGTTATTGGATATGGACATGAAGAATACTTAGAAGACTTTTTTGGAAAACTAATATAATATGAAGATATATGTCATGTAAAATTCTTTTTTAATCCGTATAAACCAGAATTTCAAAAATGAGTTCAGGAAGGTGCTAAGATGTTTTGCGTAAATTTTGGATTTGATAAATAGGTGGCAAAATACATAATATCTGTTTTTCTTTGCTGTTTTTTCCATACTTTGTTATATAAAAACTAATTGCTAAAATAGTATGTATTACAATAATTTTTCAATCTAACTAACTAATGTATTTTTGATTTAAAAACACACTTAGATTTAATTATTAAAAAAAAGACTTTAAGCACTTTATTTTCATATATTAATATACAGAAATATTGTGAAAATTATTTTAATTTAAATAAATTGTTTACAGCTATATCTATTTTAAATATTTTTTTAAAAAATTGCAATACAAACGCCTGTTATAATTTATAACAGTCGCGCAATTAGAAATTTTGTTTGGAGGGACTANCGCCTGTTATAATTTATAACAGTCGCGCAATTAGAAATTTTGTTTGGAGGGACTAGATAACTTTTAGAACATAAAGTAGTATCCCTCCACAAATCTCCGCTGTTGACTTTATGTCCACGATGTCTAGATCCAGAAACCTCTCCTTGGTTGTGCCACTGATTTA
>NW_026100270.1:0-3150 GCF_025091365.1 Daktulosphaira vitifoliae
TCAATTTCGCCAAACAACTAAAAAAAACGACTGTTTAAAACATATAATAAATATAATTTAAGTGGATAATATTATAATTGATGGCACAATTATCAACGGCTCATCTATCCCACAAATAGGGACGTTATTATATATTTTTTAATGTTCCAAACAATAGTAACAGATAATAAAAGTTAATTACTCTATGTACAATAAGTGAATATATGAATGTTGGGATTTCATTAGCAGAATTTATTACAACAATCATAATATAGTGCGGTCGTTGGATTACAGTCATTTCGATCATGACTTTTACTGTATTTGCAGAAAATTGGATTTTTTTTATTTTATTGTTTTGACTGTTTTAACTCATATGAGTTTACCAACTATTGTAATCAAAATTGACATTTTCCTAAAATAGACTGTACCTTGATTATTACTTTATTTTATGAGTAATATATGAGTGATTTACAACCAAAGACTCGCGCAATTTATGAGTGAGATTTACGGTATTTAAATTTGTACAAAATGCACTAGGAATATTTAAGTGATTATTATTGAGTTTTTTTATTTACATATTATTATTTTTATATAATTTAAAATTTTTGTAAATACAAATATTGTTTGATTCAAAATCTCTAATACATGAGTGATTTACAACCAAAGACTCGTGCAATTTATGAGTGAGATTTACGGTATTTAAATTCGTACAAAATGCACTAGGAATATTTAAGTGATTATTATTGAGTTATAATTTTATGTGCTAATTTTTTTAGACATTTTTATATAATTTAAAATTTTTGTAAATACAAATATTGTTTGATTCAAAATCTCTACAATAATATGTATTTTACTTCATTAGTAACCCCTATTTTTAGTTTGATTATATAATAGAAATGTATTGTAATTACATTTTTTATTCAATAAATAGTCAACGTTTAAAATTATTTAAAGGGTTGAATTTAAAGTAGAAATTCATTATTAAGTTGGTTTTTATAATACCGGAGGCAACAGTAATCTGTTTTGATGGGCTATAAATTTTTTTTTTTTATTATTAGCTTTCAATACAAAGTATTATTATAGCTTAACAATTAACTAAAATGAGAAAAGAAAAAAGAAATAATAATAATAATAAAAAAAATAGTACAATTGATCTTACATCAACAAAATTACAATAAAATTACAGTAAACATCGTTAAATAAAAAAACCAGCTGAATGAATGAAAGAAATAACTAAAGATATTACATCGAGAGAAGTTGAGTTAAGAATAGTGTAACAATTAATAGGAGAGATATCAAGATGAGATAAATTATTAAATAAAATAGGACGATTTCTTTCAAATGCACAGCAGTCAAAAATTATACGAGGAAAATCGCAGAGAACTTCATCGTCATGTTTGGGACAGAAAGGAGAATTGTTAAGGAACATTTTGTACGCATGAAAAGGAAGGCGATTATGACCAAGTCTTAGTCGAGAAAAGGATAATATATGAAAACGGGAGGGAGGAAGTTTATGGAACCAAGGATAATTTGGAATAGTTGGTGAAATTGATTTGTGCCAAGCTGCGATGAGAGAGAAAGGAGAAGACCAATGTTCTTGCCATGCTAGAAATATCGTCTTACTAAGGGATGAAACGAAGTCGGATGATGGAATATTGAGGGTTGGACGACGGGTAATGAATTTGGTAAGTTTGGCTAAATGGTCAGCCCCTCATTATCAAAAATACCCACATGACTAGGACACCATAAAAATTCGATTTTNCCTCATTATCAAAAATACCCACATGACTAGGACACCATAAAAATTCGATTTTTGTATTAGCTAAGAAAAGAACGATTTTATTTTAATAATAAGAAAAGATATGGATTTTTTGAATAAATTAGAAGAGAGAGAAGAAAGGACTGATAAAGAGTCAGTAATAACTTATAATTTAATTAATTTATAATTTAGATAATTTTTAGAGGCTATAAATTATCATTTATTCTTGCTATCGTAAGTGATAGATATGATAACCAGAATTATCAATAAATATTTGTTAATGTGACTTCATGAAGTACTGTAATTTAAATAGAAAATTCCAATAGAAAATTGGTCAAGTAACGCTAAACTTTAATAGGTAATTATAGAGGAGCGCTTAATTGAATAAAAAATATTATAACAACAAAATTTGTTAACATTTTTTTTATCGTATCATTAAATAAAAAATAGACGTTGCCATTTAAAAAAATTAATGCTTAGATTTTTTATTACAAGTGGGATCAAAAAAAAAACGATCTAATATTTTCAACAAATGCATCAAAGAATACACTCAAAAAAAAAAGATAAAATTATTAATTTAATAAAAACTTTATCACTTTGACCCCATAAATGTTTTATTGGTGTAATAATTTTTTTTAACATTGTTTTTAAATTATAGATCTTATTGCGGCAACCCAAAATTAATTTTTATACTAATAAAAAAAATAAAAATAAAACATGTATTGAACCTAATTTCATATCAATCTAATAATATTTACATTAGATCAGTAGTTTGCGTTCATTGCTTGATTTTTTTTTGTGTGGATAAAATGTTTTATTAAAAGTTCTCATTGAGTTAACCAAAATAAATACTTATGTATACTTAAAACTAAGTTTTGACTTTTCATATAAATCCCATGAAAACACTAGTAACTTTAAGCTCTTCTTTTCTTGACATATAAATAATAGGCATGGGAACTTATATTTTAATGACATTGTAAAAAATTGAGTAACTTTTTTCATATGTTAATTATTTATAGAAGACAATTTTGTAGTACATTTAAAGACAATAATTCCTTAGAAAATAGTTTCGTTCTTTTAGGGATTAAATTTATAAATATATATGAAAACGGACATATTTTAATTATTATTATATATTATATAAATGAGAGTTATAAGTAAATAAAAAAAAATAGCTTAATAAAGTCTTTTTGATAACTAGATATATTTTTTACATTTTTAGGTGAATAATATTATATATTTTGTCTATGAATTATTGTACTAATTTGAGAAAAAGAAACTATTTAGAGCCAGTAGCAATTTCTTAAATGGAGTTCTAGTGTATAGTTGTGTTATTTAAAATTCTTGGTTAAAGTGAAGAAAACTTGATAGCCACTGAAAACTTTATAAATTCAGTTAAGTTATTTTCCTTT
>NW_026100270.1:4545-5527 GCF_025091365.1 Daktulosphaira vitifoliae
CCATATAAAATAAATAAAATCAAGAAATCATTTTGTAAATTAAATATATACATAAAAATAAAAACATATCTATTCATCATATAATATAATGTAAATAGCAGTTGTTATAAATATTATGTTTTATATGAAAAATTATTTAGTACATTTTCAGAAGATATAACTGCTATTTAAAAGAAATGTGTATATCTAAAAATTTTATTATGAAAATATCTAACCCAGTATTCAATGTATTATTATTATTATTTTTTAATTTCTAACTATGTCTGTAAGTCGATATTATCGTTATAACTAGGAATTATGTTAACCATATTAATAATTTGATAACAATAATAATAAAAGTGACCACAATAATGAATTTATAGAGCAATTACAATGGTCATAAAAAGAATTAGTATATTTGTTACGGAAATCTTAAAACGGTATCAATTAAAACAAATTAGACTCGATATTAAATATTTTTCCGAAAAAATGCCTATAGAAAATTTAAAATCATATGACATATCTTGNTTTCCGAAAAAATGCCTATAGAAAATTTAAAATCATATGACATATCTTGTAGAATAACAATATAGGAACTGTGGTACGTAAATATTATTTAGACATAAATCTTTGTGCAAATGTGTTGAAGTTAATCAATAAAACTCTTTTACAGTGGTACATTTAAAGGGTAGATTATAGGAAGTTCTAAAATCGAGAAAATTGATCACAAAAATAATTGACATGACGCACATAGCAAATTAGTCGCCAAATATAGGATTAAAGGAATCGGTAGATAATAGTGGGTAATAATTTTATATCTCCAATGAACAATTAATGAAAATATTGTTTAGACTTTCTTTATTAATTTATCGTAAATTAATACGCAATCAATTATAGTCTAACTTTTTTCAATAATTTCGAACAGAAAAATTTCACTCGGGAAAGGTTAACTATCATTGTGTGTGTTTTTTCATGTCATTATAATATGTTATAAAGGATTAAA
>NW_026100271.1:0-1934 GCF_025091365.1 Daktulosphaira vitifoliae
TTCTCATATTCTGTCACGCTCTTTTCGGCAAGTAGTTTTAGACTCTGTAAGGTCCGTGCATCGACGAGTATATCTCCGATGTTGTAGCCAGCCTGTCTCTAACTCTGTCGACTCTTATATCAAATACACAATTCTATAAAATACTAATAGTTTATTAAAAGTCATTACCCTAGCACATCAAGCGGTTAAAACTATTCGTAAAACAATAGTTTATGACGTGTCACTAGGGATTGGTTCTCATAAGCTATCTGGTTATAATTTTTCTTATTTTAAAATATAAAGTAACACATATACTCAGACACCAAGTATAGAAAGGAATTACAGTGAAGTAATATTTCAAGTTTAACAATTTGCATAATTTTACAAAAATTAATAAGTAAATAAAAGTCAGTGTTCTCTTTATATATATATCTTTTACGCAATAAACAATCAAGCTAGCTGGACACAAGGTAAGAAATTACATTTCTAAGCATGTCATAAAATTAAGGATAGACATAAGATAAATCAAGAATAACTTTTATCGAGGGAATAATAGAATTGTTAAAGGTGGATAATTTGAAAAGTTATTAATAACTATTTTCTCACCATTCGGGTCATAATAGTACGCGTTCAACGTAGATGTTTTAACTTGTATTATACAATTACATAAAGAAAATAATTCAGCCATTAAGGCTTGGCGCCCAACAATTGGACAGTAGCATCTTACATGACACACACGCTGTTTCCCATTCATATAGCATGACCAATAAATATTAAGAGTCGTAAAATCCGCCTCCGTAATCATTGCACATTTCATTGTAGAATTAACATGACTCAGGTGTGAATCATCCGAATATAATTTTCCTTCAATTTACTTTTTACGACAAACCACACATAGTGGTAGTATCTTAATAAAGAGTTCATGGATATATATATTGTATGCTATATTTTCACCTTGTAGCTAAACGTACTTCAACAATCCGTTAACCATAACATCTATATATAACATCTACATTCTATTATTATTCCTCTTTCTTAATTATAAAAAATATAAATATCACACATATGGCCACTTATTTTATTTCCTTCATTATCCTTCATTATAATAATTTCTCTTCATTCTTTTTATTATNATAATAATCTCTCTTCATTTCTTTTATTATTATAATTAATATCCTTGTCCTATATCTTTTTTTTTATGACAATAATATAAGACAAACTCTATAATTTAGCTTCAATATTTTATATATAATTCGTTAAAATCAATAGAAATTAAAAATATTAAAAAACGTTTAAATGATAGGTGAAGATGTTCGATTTGGCATTAATCATTGTTCGATAGCTTTTTCGATAAAAAATCCACGTAATAACTTTCCTCGTCGGCAGAATCTTCGTCGTCATCGACGCCTGAAGATAAATCATCAAATTCGCAGCGGTGAAACAGCGACCAGCGGAAAACCCACGGAACTATACCAATTCCGTTTGTGTATACCACACGCACTCACCCCTAAGATCACTCAACATACAACGTGAGTTTGCGNGTTTAATAATTAATTAAACATAATTAAAATTAATTATGTTTTAAAACATAATTAATTTTAAGTAATTGACAATAGCTTTATTTAATGAATATATAAATACGGTTTGTAACATTATATTAATTACATTTTATATTCAAAATAACACATCTTATTAAACAAATTTAATAATTATTGGCCAATTTTAAAACATTTTTTGTTATATTAATTGGCTTAAATAAAAAGTAAACAAGACTTTTTTTGCTTAAATAAGAGCAATATTGTCGTTTAAATCGACACCGTTTGGTGATTTTATGCTTAAGTTTTGTTCCGTGATAAATTAGTCAGCATATATATTAAAAAATCTTTAAATCTTATATTTTTCTCTAAGTATAACTTAAAAATTTCAAGTTTTGAGAGCATACATTTATAAAAAAA
>NW_026100271.1:3528-5508 GCF_025091365.1 Daktulosphaira vitifoliae
ATATTTTACATAATCAGTTATAAATAAATTAATATTTATATTAGATCATAGTTTTTAATAATTTAATATTATATTGCCATTGAAGTTAAAATCATGTTGAGAATAAAATAATAAGGAAATATGAAAACAAAAATGATTAATAAACCATCTATATATTAAAAATATTTAAATAATCTAAGAACTATTATTATTATTATTGTATTTTAAAATATGAATTATTATGGTTTTAATTTGATTTTATGTGTTTCAGTTGTAATGCCCCATCTAGGATGAGACACGTGTTGGAGTGTGCTGTAGGTTGTAATATTAATTAAAGTAACACTTAAATTGACGAATGACTACAATAATATAATTTAAACTATACATAATACAGTTATAATTAAATCAGTTATTAATAAGTAGTGTTATAATAATTATTAACACGTATAGATTGGCTATGGCACCACTTTATGCAATAACTGTAATCATTTAGTTTTGAATTAAGAAAAAAATAAATGTAAATGATGCCATCTAAAAGCTAACAGAGGATATCAGATTCCATTTAGCAGAATCGACTAAATGTAGTTATTTTTAACCTTGTAAGTTTTATCTTTAAGGAATACAATGGGTGAGAATTGAAGCGTTTGTATAATAGCACCAACCATTACAATTAAACCGTCATGCAAAAAAAATAAGACAGTAACTTAAAAATTCAGCTTTGAGATTATGAGAATTTAGTTTTTTCTCTTCTTATAATAACTTTCAACAAAATATCGTAAATTTGGATTGAATCGGATTTAAACTACTTAGAAAATTGAAAAATATATAGAGTGTATTTAGAGAATAAATTTTATTTTAAATCTCCTGAAAAGTAAGAAAAAGAGAGTTACTGCCTCATTCGTTGCGCACATCAAAATGTTCTTTACCCATTGAATTTAATTCAAAGTTTTCTATTAATTATGTAACAATAATTATTGTTTTTGGTAGTAACGCAACATATCTGATCACAGCAGTACACAAGAGTTATATTGCTGTAACCAGAAATATTTGGAAGAAGCATTTTTGAATTATTTTTTCGGTTTACTCATAGTCGAGATATTATTTCATAACAAATGACTATTAAACAATAATTTTTGCAAACACTTTATGTTATTGGTGACAGTGATTATTACAAACAATCTTATATAACTACTTACAAAAATTTTTTAATCCTAGCTCGTTGATTTTATTGAATATTCACATCAGTACAGCCTTGTGCATAATTAGTAAACAACGTACATTAAAAATGAATTAAATTATGATTAATATTAGGATTAAAATCCCAGATAACTGACACGTAACGAGAGACAGTTGTTTTACCAAAAATATATTAGATATGTTAATGTATCAGGTAAGTAAAAATATAATAAGTGTTTTTTTTAATTAATCGCCAACGAATGTTTTTAATTAATTAGAAACGAGCATGTATACATAATAGTTTATATATTAATTGTTATGAAAAAAAAAGGGACTCATAATTATTTGGTTTTATGTTATCATCATAACCATTACTCGGATGATTGGACTGAAGAGGTGTTTAGCCATTTCATTGATTATGGTTCATCTATGATTTAGCTAAAATTTCCTCAGTTGATGCATAAATATATCTGAGGTCGTTGCATCTAATGTTATAATATCGCAATACTCGATATATGATTAAAGTTTTTGTTAGTTATATAATCACAAAAAAATGATTTTAACAAAAAACAGCCAAATTTTAAATCACGTGTTGTTTTTCAAATTTTTTTAAATATTATTCATCAACATGAAAAACTATCCTAATTAAAAAAAATTAATTGAAAAAGGGTGTCCAGCAAACTGGATTTTATATATATATATATATCGTTTGGTACAGAAAGCCTTTAGCANATCGTTTGGTATAGAAAGCCTTTAGCAAAGATCTAGTAGACAAGTTGTTAGAAACATCGTTGATTATATTATATCGTGTGACATCTGATCTCC
>NW_026100272.1:0-3099 GCF_025091365.1 Daktulosphaira vitifoliae
ATGCACTGCTGTCCTATGCAGAGGATTCAATGAAATAGAGAATATCAGCTCAGATAACCAAGTCAATGTACAGCTCATGTGTTCCATAAAGAGGCAGCTCAGCTAAACATCAAGGAGTATCCAAACACCAGAGAGAGTTAAGTATTATCGGTCCACATGATCCTTATAAGCTATTGACGCCAACCGTTAATTTAGGAGTGTCATGGCGCAACAATATATATACACACAAGTAATTATTTTTTTTAAATGTTCAAAGCCATATTTATTATATTTTATTTATTTGATTATTGTAATAATAAAAAACAATAAAAAAATATATAACTTTAGTAATATGATCAAGTAGTGATACAAGTTTCAAGCTTATTTAAAGCAATACATTTTATTTAAATTAAAAAATTATAGTATACATTTTTAATCAAATATTCAATATTTAAATGATTTTTATTAAAAAACTTGTCTATGATCATACATAGATAATATTATCTATGCATTGTATATTATATCATAATATATTGTTGACTTGGTGTGTAATTTCACTTATGATTTTGAATACTTAGTTTATAGCATCATATTGTGTAGAAATATATATTTTTCTCCATTCTTAGTAGGTGTTAAGTGGATACCTTACACTAAATATTATACACCTTATCAAAACAACATCAAGAAATTTTTTATTTGTAATAGGTATTTTTAATAATAAAAATTGATCACTTATGGCAAATATTATTTAAAATTAAAACTATATTAAAAATATTTAACTCCAAAAGCCACAAAAAAATTATTAATAAATTGCGAATATGTATTCAGAAAATGTTACCATTATCAACACGTAACAAATACTTATATTGTTTAATTCTGAATGGTGTCAAAGCCAAAATTATCACTTATCTATAAACTAAATTGTACATAGAAATACTAATATAGAAACATCCATTTAGTTAAAATAGAAAAGGAAACTTTATTAGATAATATTAATAGGTTGGATTGGGGTAGTAAAGATATTTTAAAATATATAGATTATTACATAACTTAATAGAATCATTTACTTTGTTAAAATTGTAAGTACAAAATGCATTCACAAATTAATTACAATAAAATTAAGTTAATGTCATACTGTATATTATTAATAAACAATAAGATATAGATTTTTAAATATACAACTATATAACAGTTATAAAATATATTTAAGAGTCTCGTAGATTTTACCAGTACCCAATACTCTTTTAATAGTTGGAGTTAAGTCAGGTAAATTATTTTGAATTCTGAATCATTTAAATTTTGAAAATGAATATTTATAAAAATAATTTCAATACAACATATAAATGTGACACAAGTTTAAGTTCATATAAAACTAAAATACTTAATGAATTATGAACTTAAAGGTGTGCATCTATTCATACATTTATAATAATAACCTACTGAAATATTTATAACAAAAGCTGAAACACATTCAACTAGTGATGATATCCCAGACTTTTTGTTTGTTTTCATTTGAGTTTTAGTTAATACTAGATATGGANACCTACTGAAATATTTATAACACAAGCTGAAACACATTCAACTAGTGATGATATCCCAGACTTTTTGTTTGTTTTCATTTGAGTTTTAGTTAATACTAGATATGGAATCAGTAGAATTTTCAATGCGTTGCTTGTTCTAGTATCTAAATAAAAATTAATTTAAATATGATATGTATCAAAAATTAAAATAGTAATAACAATTAAAATATACAACAAATAATTTAAAATTGATTTTTGTGATACATACATTTAAATTTTACATGTTAAAATAGATGAACTACAGTGACTCACTTATCATGCACTACTTAATTAAACAAAAAATAAAAATATTGATTTTAAAAATTAAAAATATTGGTTTCTTTTAGTTCAAAATCTAAAAGTTATTATTGATCATTAACCAAAGTAATTTTCTTAATTAAATCATACCCTGTAAAATAACATATTTTATGAATTCATTTTTGTAAGGAAATATACTAATCAACATATAGATTAAACAAAATATAAATGAAAACACAATTGAAATTAATGGATTAATACTTAGTAGAGCTGTGAACTATATTTAACACTTATATATGAGTAATTCAAATACACTAAGTCTGAGGATTATTTATAATAAGTTAATAAAATGACATAAAATTTTTTTTATAAAGACTAGTTTAATCCCAGGACTCTTATAATTATGTCTCTTGTTAAATTACAATATTAACATAATATTTTTAACTTTTAAAATAAAGGTGCATACAATTCACAGGATAGATAATTAATAATTATACAATAATAACTTACATTCAGTTGTATAGTATCAAGTTGTTTTAATAAGTCATTAGCATAATTATCTTTCACTAAATTTCTATGTAAGCTCAATAAGTTATTTGAAAACAAAGTCCACTTTTTAATAAAGTTTAGTCAATTATGTTAATAGTTTTTTGTTTCTGGATATTTCATAAAAAAATCTTTAAAAAACCTAAAACAAAAATTTAAATAATAAGTAGACCCAACATATTGCTTTTTTTTTTATAGTTTTAACCAGTATCATATTTGAAAATAAAAAGTAAAAAAAGTTGCTGACGAGTTGAGAGAAATATTACGTAAATTTTAATTTTAATATTAAAACATACATTGATTACTATATTATAAAAAAAATACACATAGATAATAATATTAATTACTAATATTTATCATTTTTTTTTTCTTACCAGATTATATCCTTTAGGACTACATTAAATAGGCCATGATTTAAAATTTTTAGACAAATGACGACCAGTAATGCTATTTTAAACCTCAAATTTCAGCCATTCTTATTTCCAGTGTTTTTTAATCTCATCAAAGTTAGAAAAAACCCAATTGTGCTTAATCAAAATTTTGCTGATTCAGCTTCATTTATTTTAATATTTATATTAAATAAATAAATGAATTGGATGTATTAGCATGAATATAAAACATAAATGTTTGATAATATTACTACCAGAAAATGTTAAAATTGGTAATGTTTCAGAGAAGTTTTTATTTTTTCGTTTACTTTCAATAGCACCTATGCTCCAAAACTGGCGTACACAATTTTGTCAATGTTTCACTAATT
>NW_026100272.1:3635-5483 GCF_025091365.1 Daktulosphaira vitifoliae
CGCGTAGTATCAATACATCGCTCTACCAACTCGGCTTATTGTTGGCGACGACCGCATTTCTCCACTTAGAAATTAACACTATTTTATGTGAAATTTAATCAGCTTTTTAATGATATAATCAAATTGCCTGGACTCCTCTCGGATCATCTTTAAAAATCCAAATTAATATTTAATTTGCTTGTGGTGTGTTTTTAATATTTTCAATCTAGAGAGTTTTATCAGTGTTCCAGACTCAAAATAATCTAATTGGTTACACTGATGCATTTTTTGTGTTCCATTTTTCAATCTACTATGATTTCTTTTTTAGTCGTATCTAGCCGTTGCTTTGGTAAGACGTTAAACTCGTATTTTCTTTTATGCTCTTGAGTTTTGATTAGTTTTTGTTTCGGATGCTCTTAATAGTATTTATTTCTTTTAGACATTCTTGAGACAAGATTAGTTGGAGACTCGAGCGTTTTTATTTTTCTTATGCAATCTAATCTTTCATATTCGATCGTTATTAACTTTTTTGCGTTTAACTTCGGTCATTTTTTTTTTTACAATTTTTTAAACTTTTATGTGTTATTGATATCTTTTTATTTCTGTAAAACGTTAAAACTCGTTTTTTTTTTTTTTTTTTTGTGCAACATTTCGTTATTTAAGGTATATATGCATTAAACTGAGTAACCCTATAAGCTAATATTATCAAAGAATTAATATTATTTTTACTTTTTAAGTTCTTAATTAATTTTACGTTCATGAATTTAATATACATTTTTTTGTGAAACATTCTTTAAAATAATAAAATTAAAATATTTTTTTATCAACTTACAAAAAATGTGTAATTAATTATCATTATTAAAAATTTGTAATTACCATTGAATGAGAAGTAGATAGTATCATCAAAGGTTGTGATGTAGCAGTAGTACTAAATTCATATCTTTTATGTGTTATAAAAGCTATTTATTTGTCACAATGTAGTCAGTCAACTTTTTTAGATATCCTATGGTGTTCACTGGGCATATCTTGATTTTTGTCTGTGGTTTCTTTATTCACAACTTTGATTGGTTTAATATGTGAGAAACGTTTACCCCTCCTCCCATAATTTATTTAATTTTTTGGCTCTCACTCAAACTACGCTAATGGTGTTCATTCTCTAACAATCTCATGTTTGTCTTATTCAATCATTTTTTCAATCAAACTTTCAAAAATTCATAAACTTTCATTTCTTTTAAATTATCCATGGAACTTTTTGACTAAATTTTTTTGTTAATTTCAGCTTTTTTATGGTTTATAGGGGTGTAAATGGTTTTTCATTCTTTCAATGCACTAATTTAATAGTTTATTATTTACATAAATGGTAAAAATTTTTATTTCAACACATAGTCTTTGTAAAATTTTTAATTATTAGACTTGATGTAATTTTAATAAATTATTTTCAATTAACCTAATTATTAAACTTGACATCTAATGTCAAAATTATACTTATAATTAACTTTTTAATAGAACTGTAAAAATATTTAGAAGTGTTTTGGAGTATGTTGGCCCATTGATATGTTTTGCTATTAAGCTGTACAAGAACATAAGTTATGGAAAAAATAATTATTTTTTGTTGAAGTTTTAGTCATGAACTTCTATATATTACTATTTTAATTTTTGTACAATTTTTTATTTAACGTTAATTGTGAAATTTTAAATTTGTTTCAGATTTCAATTTTCATATAGCGGGAAACAACGTTTTACAGTTTAGAACTTTTTTTTAATTGTTAAAATTTTAAAATAATTTTTATTGTAGAAACTTTTATTTTATAATTTAAATTTTTATTCTTTTAAAAAACATTTTTAACTTAATATATAATATTTTTAATA
>NW_026100273.1:0-5460 GCF_025091365.1 Daktulosphaira vitifoliae
AAACTGTTAGTGTTTAATTTTTTATAAAATGTGATGTAGATAATTTTTGTGGTAGATTGGTAATAATAATAATAATAATAATAATAAATACTGTTAAATAAATGTATAAGACTGAAATAGCTTAAAAAACTTTTGACCCGTTAAAAGTAAAATAATGAATGTAGTAATTTAAAATACCACCAAAAATGTTACGTTGAGAGACTCTGTCTTTATATAAATATTATTATTTTTTATCGAATAATTTGAGGTATTAGTTCACTAGTTAAATATTTATGTCATTTAGCCCATTAATTTTCTCCAAAATTATTTTCTGTAAACATAAAAATTACACAGTGAATATTGGTTAATAATTAAAATTAATATTTTAGCACTGTTGCAAGATTAGGAGATTTAATCTTAGATCCCAATGTTGACGATGGAGCTTCTCCTCAAGATATTGCAATCGAAAAGATAATTCCACATGAACTATACAATAGACGGCGTCATAGTAATGATATAGCTATTCTGAAACTAGCCACTCCAGCTAAATTTAACAGTAAGTGTTTAAAGTAAATTTGATTGAATACATTAATTAATATAGGCATTGTAAATTTTTAGAGAATGTTCAACCTATTTGTTTACCAACTTCACAAAAATTAAGGACTAAATTATTTGTAAAATATACTCCTACAGTTATAGGTTGGGGAACAACTGAAGTAAGTAAGTGAACAATTCATGAAGAAATTAATTTACTACATTTCTACTTCTGTAAATATTGAATTAATTACAAAAATTTACTGAATTAATTTTATTTATTTTTATCCATGTATAAAATAAAATTATTCACTAACATGATATAATTAGGTATAATTAAGAGGTAACTGTTAAAGTTAAATGTTACTATTTCTATACAGAGTGGAACAGATCTAACAACTAACAACTCATATAACTTATGTATACATTACATTTTATACTCTTTAATAATTTTTATGTTATTTTTCGCAATTACAAAAAATATTTTAAAAATTAATTTTTATTTTTTAATTTGAAGATTAAGCCATTTTATAGATAAGATTTAAAGAAAAATTTTGATACCAAAAATTCTTATTTTAATTCAGTGGTTACGTTTATACAACATTTTGAAATTTGTTAAATTTTGATTTTTTATACAATTTTCCTATGGTGTCAACTGTTAGCCCATATTATGTAAAGTATGGAAGTACGCATTTATTACGTTTTTAGTGGTAACAGTACGCGATTTCTTTTCCATGAAAATTATTAACACTTAAATAAACTTTTAACTTGGCTAACAATCAAACATTTGTACGATAATGTTTCTAACTTTTGTAATAAAGATTAGAGATAATCATTTCTGTATAAAGCGCGTTAAACATTATTATTATCCATGAAAAAAAAATTGCGTACTGTTAAAAGTATATCACATAATAATACAGTGTTTACTTCCGCACATTACATTATATGGACTAACATTTTATACCATAGAAAAATTGTATAAAAATCAAAATTTAACAAAATTCTGTATAAACGTAATAACTACTGAATTAAAATAAGAGTTTTAGGTATTAAAAAAAAAAAGTATAAAATTTAATGTAGATCATAAGTTATATGAGTTGTCAATTAGATATGTTCCATCTTGTATAAATGAATGAATAATAGACTAAAAAATGTAGTATAAAGCCTTATTTTCCAATATTTTTTTTATGAACAAAGTTTTTTTATTTTAATGTTAAATATGCATTTTAGTAGTAGTTTCCTACTAATTCTTATTTAGATTATCTAATGAAAAGCTTATATCATTATTATCAGTTAACTACTATTGAATAATAGAATTTATTTTATAAATTTTTTTTTTCATTTGAGTTATACAATCTATACAATATTAGCACAATAAGCCCAAATGGTTAATGATTTTTTGATATGATTATTTTGAGAAGAATAACATCCTTCTGACAACACTATTTTTGAAGTAATACTATTTAGTAGTAAGATTTTTTTTTTTTAATTTTTTTATATTTATTATAAGATAAAAAGATCTCTACACCACTTCCTTTTTAGTTTTTGGGAGAATTGAAGAATGGTTTAGAAAAGAATTGTGGTATCGAGTGTAATGTTACACTAATACTGTCTTTAGTTGTAAGTCTGAATGTAAGGAATAGTTCGAAACATAATATTTCATAATTATTAATTGTTGCTCAGAAATCTTCAGATTTGTTATTAGAATTAGGGTGGGTATTAGGTCGGGGACAGATGTAGCTTGAGCATATGAGTAATTAAGTAGGTTAATAACAGCAGGGGTATATCAGTTATTGTAAGTTAGTCGGCTTGTGGATTTGATTGGATTACATTTTTAGGGGGTTGTTTAAAAGTATATTGACGGTTTCGCTGCAATTGTTTGTGAAATCGGGAGCTTCTATAGTTAGCGGAATGTTGGCCTTGACACAGAGCACATGGTGTTCTGTCAATTAGTTAGGTGTATAACATTCAGTGGTGGTTTTGACCACAACGTACGCATCTCGAATCATAACGACAGTTAGAATGGGTGTCATCGTATTTCTAACAGTTTTGGCATTGTACAATCTCTCAGCGTTTGTGAGGTTGTCCAACCCATATATTGTATGAAGAATAGAGGTTATAACATTGTCTTATATACCAATTATTACATTATTAAGTTCTTCTTCGCTATCTGAAGTATGTATAGGAGAGTATCAATTTGAAGTAATAAATAGTTTTGTTATTTTTTTTATGACTATTTGGTGAGGAAAGCAAAAGAGAAGTTTTTGAATGAAGTCTCTTTGAATTATTCTGTTGTTGACAATCGTTTTAGTAATCACTGCATATTACTTGATTTTTATGTGTTGTTGATGGAGCGGGTTTTGAGATATTATTAATAGTTTGATATAACATTATTATTGATGTACTTATCTGAACCGTTACAATAATGTGAAGCCGGGTGGTCGATGATCGAAATGCTGTTTTTATATCAGAGTTGAACTAATTAATTAATTTAAAATAATGCTCACCAAACGTAGAGTCCATAATGATTACACTACACTCTAAGTGAATACTGATGAAAAAAAATGTCTTCAAGTTGATATAACAATCAAGTCAATCCGATTTATTTCGTATGACGTTGAGAGCTTTTAATACAAAAAATTTAAAATAACGTGGTTACAGATATTCTGTCCACAAGGAGCTAATTTTTTTATAACAATAAAATTATTAAATTTTATGTCAGTTAGACGAACAATTGCATGTTATCAAATAATTTTTATTTTCTACAAGTCTTACAAGATACTAATCTTATCTGTTTGGAAAGGTATTTCGTAATTTTTTTTAATATGAGAAATATAAAATATCTGTTAATCATTTTATTAGATGGACCATTAAGTAATGCATTGATGGAAGTCGGTCTTCCTATCGTTGAAAATAGAGATTGTAATCGTTCTTATTCATCATTTCCTGTTACGATAGATAACAGTGTATTGTGTGCAGGGTATTTCAAAGGAGGAAAAGGTTCATGCCAAGTAATTATAATTTGTTTCTCAAATAAAAAACTAATAGTTGCATTGAAAAAATATTTTTGATGTAGAAAATATACATATTTATTATATTAATTATTTTGTAGGGTGATTCTGGAAATCCATTAATGATACCTCAAAGTGGACAGTGGTATTCAATAGGAATTGTCTCCTTTGGTTATAAATGTGGTGAACCTGGATATCCAGGCGTCTATACCAGAGTAACTCACTTTGTCGATTGGATATTAGACAAAATAAATAATAATTAGTGTTATATTAGTTAAATAATACTTCATTATACTTAATTAAAAAAAAATTGAATACAGATTTAAATACTTGAATTTATTACTTTTAATTAAAAACAGATTTTTACAAAATGCCATTTTTTGAATATTGTATTTAATAACTTTTAAACCCCATATGAACAATGTTTACATGTCTTATTTTTTAACTGGAAAAATTTATAATTGACAATTGAACCAGTAATTTCTAATGCTTTTTGAATACGTTGGAATGTTGTTAACAGGCGCCTACAAATACAAAGAATATATAGAGTGATTCGTTAACTACGTCTAACGCATTATAAGTAATTAAACTATTACAAAAATTATTTCTTAACAAGCAATAAACAATACCTAGCTATGTCATTTAAAACTATTGTATTATTTATTGATGTACTTACTGAAAATATTGTCGCATTAAATAGATAATATAAATCATCTTTAACAAATGTTATAGTATTATCATTTGCATAAAAAGCAACATCTATACTCGCTGGTACATTTTTCCAATCTCTCAAAGGTCTAGGATACTCATTGGATACTGGAGGCTTGATAATTGGATCATATACCCAGTATTTTTCGCCTTTAAGAAGAAATTATGATAAATATATTTTAATTTATATAACTGTTAGGTTCATATACCTTTAAAAAAATAAATCTTGTCATTTAAATTCATTGAGCTGTCAATATTATTTGGTATACCGGCGAAACCAAATGTAATTTCCTTGGGAAATCCTTTATCTAAAGAAGTATCAGTAAATCTCCAATACTTAGAACCTTTGAAAAAGTAAGTCTGGCCGTTTTTATATGTAAATGCAGCATCAATATTATTTGGTAGTCCTATCCATTCATCGATAATTAATTTTGGTTGTGGATTTTCTAATCCCAGACGTGTCCATTTCCAAAAATAATCATCTATCAAAAAAAAGAAAAATACTATTTTAATTTGGTTTATGATAAATTATTTAGCAACTGAGATTAATTGTATATAATAATATAGAATATATAAGCATCACATGTAACATAATTAGTAATTTGACACATTTTAGCGTGAGGATTTGTGCGTGAAACACTAAGTTATTTCCTTTTTTTGTTCTTTCCAAACCATAATTTACAAAAAATTTTAGAATATTACTACATTAGACTATTTCTTACCTTACAAATTTTAAATGTTTGGTTTTTTGTTCCTATTTTTGATTCTGTGCCATAAGTAAATTTTATCGTTAATTTTTAAGAATGTCATGAATGTTATTAAGCTATCCTTTTACCAAAATATAGTTTAAAATGGTTATTTTTATAAACTAATAATAAACGATTTGTTTATAAATTTCATAATAAGTTTTTTCCACAAATAATAATAACGAAAACATTTTTGCATATACATATACATACATATAGAATATTCAAAAAGTAAGGAAACGGGTCGATTGTTCTATATAATGAGTGTATGAAGTAACTACTCGGACGACAATTAGTCAATTGAAGGTTTACGTCTTTGATGGTCATTGTAAAGACAAATTAAAATAAATTAAATTAATAAATCTAACATTTTGTGAACTAAACGAAACGTGAACATATAGCGAAACCTATTTTAATGTATATATTATAATAGATTTTAAAATCTTTACATATTCAAAAACTATGCATGACTTTTGAATTTG
>NW_026100274.1:0-5453 GCF_025091365.1 Daktulosphaira vitifoliae
GTCACAAACCGTCAGTCACATGAACAAGCTGACGATGCAACGACAATAAGAAAATTGGAACACCAGATCGCAGCACTCGCATAAGCAGCAGAGCGACTTAGCAACAGCAACTCTCGTAGCTACAATAGGCGTCACTCAAAATCACCTATGCGCCGAGACAATTCACGACCACGATATGATACATGTTATTATCATTACCGATTCAAAGATAAGGCTACTAAATGCAAACCACCGTGTAAATACCAGCACACGTCGGAAAACTATAAACGATCTACTGTCGAGACGACCGACGGTAGTGAGTTTCAATCTCGTCGTCTATTTATTGTTGATAAAATAACAAAAACTCAATACTTAATTGATACTGGTGCGGACTTTTCGGTTTGGCCAGCAGATCCTAAGCAGAAACGCAATAAAATAAAAGATGGTAACCCTACTTTATTCGCAGCCAACGGGTCAATAATAAAAACATACGGTGACAAATTAATTGCTGTAAATTTAGGTTTAAGACGTGTTTTTAAATGGAAATTTATTGTCGCAGCAGTCAGTAAACCAATTATAGGTGCTGACTTTCTCCACTACTTCGGCTTATTAGTGGACTTAAGAAGTAAACGCCTAATTGATGAAAATACCAATTTAGCCACCGCCGGAAAAGTTAAAAAGACGATATCCTCGGGCATCTTCGCTTTTAAAGACGATTCAGCNAGACGATATCCTCGAGCATCTTCGCTTTAAAAGACGATTCAGCATACATTAAGTTACTCAAAAAATTTCCGCAAGTATTAAGAACAAACATGATCCCAATGGATTGTAAACATAACGTTACACATCATATCATCACTAAAGGACCACCACTCTTCGCTAAACCAAGACGCCTTCCTCCGGATCGACTAGAGATCGCAAAAAAAGAATTTGCTTATTTAGTAGAACAGGGCATATGCCGACCTTCAAATAGTCCGTGGGCCAGCCCATTACAACTAGTAA
This sequence comes from Daktulosphaira vitifoliae, assembly GCF_025091365.1. NCBI lineage: Eukaryota > Metazoa > Arthropoda > Insecta > Hemiptera > Phylloxeridae > Daktulosphaira > Daktulosphaira vitifoliae. The sequence continues at coordinate 982 of NW_026100274.1, forward strand.
AAAAGAAGAACGGTGAATGGAGACCGTGCGGCGACTACCGTAGGTTAAACGCAGTCACATTACCGGACAGATACCCCATTCCACACATTCAAGACATCACACAGCGATTGCAAAATAAAAGTATTTTTTCAAAAATCGATTTGGTTAAAGCTTTTAACCATATACCAATAGAACCGTCCNCGTTAAAGCTTTTAACCATATACCAATAGAACCGTCCAATATTCCAAAAACAGCTATTACAACACCTTTTGGGTTATTTGAGTTTGTTCGGATGGGATACGGGTTTAAAAATGCAGCTCAAACATTTCAGCGTTTCATACATGGTGTTTTAAAAGACTTAGATTTTTGTGAAGTGTATTTGGACGATATTTTAATTGCATCGTCTTCAACACAAGAGCATTTGAGTCACCTCGAACGTGTATTACAACGACTCAGTGAGTACGGCATTGTGATAAATACGAATAAATGTATATTTGGAAAAGAAGAGGTACTATTTTTAGGATACATCATATCGGGTAACGGTCTTAGACCAAATCCTGAAAAACTGGAAGCGATAGACAAATATCCACGGCCGAATAATGTACAAGAGCTTCGACGTTTTTTGGCTATGTGCAATTTTTACCGCCGTTGTATCCCAAACGCAGCAAGTACACAAGCTATTCTTCACGATTATCTTAAAAACAGCAAAAAAAACGACAAAACACCAATTGTATGGACCGATCAATCAACGGGAGCGTTCGAGAAAACTAAAGAAGACTTAAAGCGAGCCACAACATTATCGTATCTAGATCCGGCCGCGAATATTCAATTACGATGTGACGCGTCAGATATGGCGATAGGCGCAGTAATAGAACAATTTAAAAACGGCGTTTGGCAACCACTTGCTTTTTTCTCTCGCAAACTTGACCAAACACAAAAAAAATACTGTGCATACGATCGTGAACTTCTTGCGGTATATGAAGCCATTAAGCATTTTCGCTATATGCTGGAAGCCCGTGAATTTGAAATAATTACGGACCATAAGCCGTTAGTATACGCATTCACACAACACTCAGATAAATTACCACCTCGACGTGCACGACAACTTGATTTTATTAGTCAGTTTACAACATCAATACGGCACGTAACAGGTACACAGAATACAGTGGTCGATGCATTATCGAGAATAGAAACTATAAATTCACCGCCACCGCTAGATTATGACAAGTTAGCTTACGACCAGTTAGCAGACGCAAAACTATTGTCGTTATTGTCAAAACCGGAATTATCGATAAAACTAGAGCTCGTAAATATGCCCACTACGAACACAAATATTTACTGCAACACTTCTAATGGTAGACAACGACCGTATCTTACCAAGCAATTTCGCCGCAATGTGTTCAATTGTCTACATAATCTCGCTCACCCAGGTATACGGTCAACAATAAAATTAGTGAGTAGTCGTTTCGTGTGGCCGTCGATGAACAGTGATTGTGCGAAATGGACTCGTGCGTGTTTAGCGTGTCAAAAGTCAAAAATAACGCGACATGTTATAAGTCCGTGTGGTATTTTTAATGTGCCGAGTGATCGTTTTTCACATGTACACATCGATATAATCGGTCCTATGGTCATGTCACGTGGTTGTACTTACTGTTTAACCGCTATAGACAGATTTTCTAGATGGCCAGAAGTTTTTCCAATTCAGGATATTTCGGCTGAAACCATAGCTCGTACGTTATTTGAAGGCTGGATAGCTCGATATGGAGTTATGGAGAGATTGACAACAGATCAAGGACGGCAATTTGAGTCTACTCTGTTCACCGCAGTAACGCAAATTTTAGGGTTTAGAAGAATACGTACATCAGCATATCATCCACCAGCCAATGGTTTAGTCAAACGATTCCACCGATCACTTTAAACGGCAATAAAGTGTTGACTGAGCACTGGACAGATGTACTCCCCTCAGTTCTTATGGGCCTTAGATCAGTGATTAAAGAAGATCTAGGTTTAACACCTGCAGAAATTGTATTTGGAAGTACGATTAGATTACCTAATGAGTTTTTTATGCAGTCATCAGTGGCGACAGACCCTTGTTCCTTTGCTGAAACACTAAAGAAAACAATGGAAACCATACGCCCAGTGTCAACTTCAAACCACGGAAGTAAAAATGTTTTTATATATAAAGATCTAGCATCCTGTTCACACGTTTTCGTTCGGGTCGACCGGGTCAAGAAGCCGCTAGAACAACCATATGAAGGGCCGTACAAAATTGTTCAACGATACGAAAAAACCTTTAAATTATTAATTAGACAAAAAGAATGTATCATATCAATAGACAGACTGAAGCCATGTTTCAACGAAAATGAAGATAATAACACAAATCTATCAATAACAACGAACCAGCACAACCAGAGAAATACAACTACAAGACCAACAATAATACAAACAAAACAAACCAAGTCAGGAAGAACCATCCGCCTCCCCGTAAGGTTTTTGTAAATTGTGAATTGTATCACTTTTATATTTGTATTTGTATTTTTATATTTGATATTTGTAACTATGTATGTTTAACGTAAAATTATCGTTTTCACTGGAAAGGGGGTAATGTAGGGATTAACAAAGATGTTAAATAACATGTCACAATGAATGCGTTTATATATGTTTATATGTTTTATCTTAGATGTACTGCAGTACGATAACACTCCGTGTATTTTTTTTATTCTCGCGCTGTTCGTCAATCCAGTGACACTTTTTATTTGTACTCTTTTTTTATGTACGTATAAAATTATTTTTCATTATTAAAAAGTATTAATTATTATAAATTTTAATTGTAGTATTTTGTAATAAATATAAACACCAAAACACTACAAGGTATATGTTTAAAGGACGCAGTATTTCCGGAACATTTTCAAAAATTTGGTTGAAAAAGTTAGTTTTTGTAAAAAAGTTTCTATTTTAAATCCCCTCTCAGTGAGCAGGTTGTGTTAGATTTTCAAAAAAATGATATCAAATGAAAGGGAAAGATCTAAGGTTTTATTATAAAAAAATATTATTTTAATTTGTTAATATTTGAAAAAGTTATGGCAGTTTTATGTAAAAAAAACATCCTTATAGAAGGTGATTTTTATCGCAAATATTACATTTTTTTTTAAATTTTGACAGCAATTTGCACATAATAGATAAGGTGTCGGGACAAATTTTAGCTTCGATGCGAAGCTGAGAAGGTATTAATTTTACCATGATGTGTTTTTTTTTTTTATGTCTGTTGCCACTTTTTCTCAGCTCTCACTGGACCGATTTCTTTTAACAATACGTCAAACAAATCAACATAATTTTTTTTTATACTAAAACCTTAGATATTTCCCTTTCATTTGATATCATTTTTTTGAAAATCTTAACTTAACCTGCTCATTGGGGGGGGATTTAAAATAGCAACTTTTTTACAAAAACTAACTTTTTCAACTTAATTTTTGAAAATGTTCCGGATATACTGCGTCCTTTAAACATAAATCAAATTAAAGCTTATTTTATGTACTATAAAATGAAAAAAAAAAATTTGTCCCGACGGCCTATTTACTATGCACAAATGGCTACCGTATTCAAAAATATGCTATTTTTGTGTTAATATTTTTGGTTATGTATTTTATTTTATTATAAGAGGATTACACTGATTATCATAAATATTATATCAATCTAAATGACATAATATAAAAAATTAATCATATTTAAATTTTTTTAGGTATTGGTTTTACTATGATGTGTTTTTTTTTTTTTTTGTCTGTTACCACTTTTTCTCAGCTCTCACCGAACGGATTTCTTTCAACGATACGTCAAAAGATCACAAATCGTATCTAGTCGAAGACATTACCCTTCAAAATTGAAAAAATTTCCCTCGTTCCCCGTAAATGGGGGAAACCTCCAAAAAAATTACAAATTTAAAAATCGCTAATTTTCGAAATTTTTTCAATTTTTTTTACTAAAAACTGCCGTAACTTTTTCAAAAATGAACATATTAATATAAATTTTTTTATATAGATGCTTAATGTCTTTACCTATTATTTGGTATATTTTTTTTGTAAATTTGACCTTTTTTCTGCCCACAGGGGGGATTTAAAATGACAACTTTTTCACAAAAAATTTACTTTTTCAACTTAACTTTTGAAAATGTTCCGGAAGGTCTGACACTTTTATATATATCNAACTTTTGAAAATGTTCCGGAAGGTCTGACAGTTTTATATATATCTTAAATTAAAGCTAATGTAATGTACTTTAATTTGAAAAAAAAAAATTTGACCTCTGGACTTCACGGTGAAAATGGCTACCGAATGCTATTTTTATGTGAAAATTTTTGATTTTATAATTGACATTTTTTACTTTAAAGTGCTATAACTTTTTAAAAAATCCTAATAAAATCTGTATAGATATCAACCGTTATGGCAGATCAAGTACAGCTGAATATTCATCGCGGCCAATACAAACGCCAACTATCTGG
>NW_026100275.1:0-801 GCF_025091365.1 Daktulosphaira vitifoliae
GTCCGAGGAGGCTGGATCCCGGGCAAACTGCGCGCTCAGAGCAGTCTCCGCCTGGATCCAGCAGGAGGGGAGTGGACTTAGGCTCGCCCTGGACAAGACCGTGCTGGGGGTGGAGATCCCGCTTAAGGACTCCATGACTTATCTGGGCCTCGTCATAGACAAACGTCTAAAGTTCGGGCCGCACATTACTCGTGCGGCCCAGCGGGCCCAGAAAGTCATGAATTGCCTGGCGGGAATCATGCCCAATCTGGGAGGGCCGAGAGAGATGCGGCGCAGACTTTTAGTCAGCGTCGTACACTCGGTCCTCCTGTACGGGTCCCCGGTTTGGGCGGATACTCTTGAGTATTCGTCCAAAAACCGTGAAGCCCTGCTCAGGGTGCAGAGGCGGGCGGCGATCCGGACTGTTTCGGCGTACCGAACGGTGTCCGGAGTGGCGGCGGGTATCCTGTCGTCACTGCCGCCCGCCGACCTGCTCGCCGAGGAACGCGCCGCCGGGCATGAGCTCCGCCGAGAGCGAAACCGGTCCCTCGAACCCGAGGACCGGCTAGCGCTCAGGCGGATGACCATGTTCCGGTGGCGGACTCGCCTCTCGGAGGAAACGAGAGGCGAGTGGACCAGGTCCCTCATAGGACCCGATCGGCTGGACAGGTGGGTGGACCGGACTCACGGTGAGATGACTTATCGTCTCACCCAAGTGATGTCCGGCCACGGCTGCTTTAACGAGTACTTACACCGTATTCGTAAAGCAGCCGCGCCGACGTGCGACCACTGTTCGGATCGCCCGGGAGAGGCTGATAGCGC
>NW_026100275.1:3262-5449 GCF_025091365.1 Daktulosphaira vitifoliae
GTTGCCATGCTCTCCAATTTCTTGGTCCCCCTCCGCTTCACCACCTCAGTCCACAAGATGGCCGTTTGTGGGGCTGAAGCGGTGGCAGGAGCTTTCGGAGGAGGAGGGGCCACGCCCTCGAGTGGCAAGGACGCCATTGTGTCCGCGATCGAACACCCAGCGTCCTTTGCCACTCCCTTCTTCTTTTTCCTTCTTTTTCGCTTTTTGGCGGCGGTGGCAGGCAGGAGCGCACCCACTGCTACCTCGCCGCCTTGTAGGGTGGACGCTGCGTTCCCGACGGCCTTAGATGGTGGGTCAAAAGTGTCCCACCAGTAGTTCGTCTGGGACGCACAGTCCTGGAGGCACTTAGGGCTCTCCGACGTAGGTACAGGTGATCTCCCCCCAGGCGTGCTTGTGAGGTGAAGATCAGCCAAGGCCCTTATGGTTTCGATAAGGGCTGTGGCCATCTTCACCACTCGCCTGTGAGGGCTATAGACCTCCAGCACGTCGGAGAGCTGGCCCGCCTGCTCCCTGGCGAGGTCTAGCCCAGCCGACAACACCTCGTCGGTCCGGCCAATCACCCTCTTTGGTGTCCCGTCAGCGTTGAAGAGATCAACTGCAGTCAGGGGCACCAACTTAGGCTTCTTGGCCAAGACCGGCAGAGGAGTCGCCGGCATGGGCACAACCGCGCCGGGCGGGGTGTCCTCCAAAATGATGGTGGGTGGGCTGACCGTTGGGGAGATCTCCTTGCGTTTGGGACGCAAGGAATCGTCCTCCCCCAGCTCAGCCGCCTTCATCTCACTAACCCCCTCCATGGTTGGACCCGAAGGTCCCACCCTTGTCGAACCACCCCTAGATGCGCCCCGCAATCTTTCCAGTATGGAGAGTTTTGGTGACGTATCTAGGGGGTTGGTCGTTGTCAAGTCCGTTCCAGGTTCCAAGCTGTCCATTGCCAATACCCTCCCGGCTATTTCACCGGTGGGAGTGGCTTGGTCACCACCACTCCCTGCAGTCGCAGTACCAACCCCGTGGTTGGCTGCAGGAGCCTGCCTCAACACTCCTGCATTTGTCGTGTATTCGTTTGATAACGACACCTGGTGGGTACACCCCCCACCAACCGCCGGCACTGGGGCATCCGAATCCCCTGATGCAGTAACCTTTACTCCGTTTTGTGCCATTGTCATTTGGTAGATGATTTTGTGAGGGGGTTGCCCTCATAGCCAGTCCCTCCGGCCAGTGAGCGGCTAACTTCACTGGTTGCGTAGTTGTTTATCTCCGTTCGCACCCAAACGCTACCGCTTATTCGTCCATATAGGCTTATTTCACGGCTATCCTGTATATCTACAGGATTAACAAGCGTTTGGGTGGCTCGCTGTCCGCGACCGCTTATTCGTCAGTCCAAATGAATGGACTGCTTATTTCGCGGCTAACCTGCATATCTGCAGGCCGTTCCTCTATCCGCAACCTGAGGACGCGCCCGATTCCCCGAGCTAGGGACACTGCGCTCGTGCCGACGTTTCGTAGCCCCGTAGAGCCCGATCACACCGACACTGTAGCGCAGCGAAACGGGTTATGTCAATAATCTGCTTTTATTACTTTTTCGGTTATGATTATTATTATAGACTATTAGTCATACTAGTATATAATATACATACAGTTACATATTTTATCATAACCACTGATTTACTTACAGAATAATAATAATTTAAACATTTATTTTATTTTTTTATAGCTTTATTTACGTATTATTTATTATTTATTTGCTATATTATAATTGTTAAGGTCATACCTTGTTAATGTGAACTTAGTTTTCTAAAATAGTAACACATATTTTGAATTTAATAAAATGATTGAGAATTTATTTTAATAGAAAATGGAATTTCAGTTTTTAACATAATTTTATTCCTTTATTAGACATACAACTTTAAAGCTTGAAATTTTTAAGTTATTTTTCATGTATAATATAAGATAGATGATAAAAACTTTTTGAAAAATATATCTATCAGTNATGATAAAAACTTTTTGAAAAATATATCTATCAGTACAAATTGTTTTTTTCTAAACACATTATAAGTACATCTTTCATTTGACATACTTTTTATTAAAATTGGTATATTTCCCCTTATATAGGGGGCGTTCAAAACTTGAAACATTGTATAAAACATAGAACTTTTGAAAATGTTCCGGAAATACTGCGTCCTTTAAATA
>NW_026100276.1:0-5444 GCF_025091365.1 Daktulosphaira vitifoliae
AAAAATTGTCATAAAAAGAAAAAATGGTAAAAAGTTATGGATATTAATTACAATAATAAAAAGAATGAAGAGAGATCATTAAAATGAAGGATGATGAGGGAAATAAAACAAGTGGCCATACGTGTGATATTTATATTTTTTTATAATTAAGAAGGAGGAATAATAATAAAATATAGATGTTAGATACACATCACAAGAGGCCGTTTTTTACCGATTTTGCTGTGACTGATAGCGCCACTCGCGCTGCCACCACCGGTTGTGCGAGGAATTCATTACGTTGGATGTTTACGTGCGTGATTTCTTGTGACTCGCCTAGTTTATTATCGGTCCTTGTGTAACGTTTTTGCGTTTTCGCTGCCACCCTCATTCGTTTTTTTGTATGGCTCTATGGTGTTTGCGAGCACGTAGTTGGTAAAAACGCCTATAAATCGCCCTTGCGATTGTCGCACCTTTGTGCATTATTGTTTTATCGCCCTTACGATACGCCCATACTATTCGCAACAATACATTTTTCTGGTTCCAACGATTTCATTCGCATCAACCAGTCATCATCAGTATAGATAAGTAGTTATTAGTTATATTGTTTTGTCTTATTTTTATCTTATTGTTTGTTTTATTTGACGCATTGTTGCATTAGCATTAAGGACCCCCCTACCCACATATATACAGGGTGTTCAGTAAGTCAGGAAACACCCTGTATAATATTTTAGTTTATGTTAAAAATACAGTTTATTGTTTTATATTCTTTCAATACATTTACTCATTTATACAGTCCACTCCCAAATTCTTTCTCCTGCATGATATAAATACTCCAGAAACGAACAGTAACTAACCCGCATATTATAACCGGGCGTTCCGTTCAAACATTTGGCCCTTCGAACCGGGATATTTTATAGTAATCATGCCGAGAAAAAGTGCGAAAACCGTACCCGTCGAAAAGAACAAGGCGCTTATTATTGCCCGTTTATCACGCGATTGTGCGCTGAAATCAATTAAAGAAATCTACGCAGTCGCAGAAATGGTTAAAAGTGACCCATCACTAATGTCTGAGTTGGAAATTCGTTCGCGCCAACTAGATTCCCATGTTACGCAATTCCGTGAACACCAACACAAATACATTCGAAGAATTCGAATGTATTGATTCTCCAGTTACCGATGTAATGGAGACGCTTATTTTTAAAATAAATTTAGTATTAACGTCAACTACGTCCACAAATAGTATGCCTGCTTCTATAACGCCTCAATCACAATATAACACATATTTATCTAATGTTGATTTGCCTAAATTTGATGGTAATCCCGAAAAATGGCGTTCGTTTTATGAAAGATTTGATTCTTTTGTTTCCTCTAGAAATATTAATAAAATCGACCGGTTTCATCTATTATTATCATGTTTATCTGGTCCGGCGTTAAACACAATAAAATCTTACCCACTCTCTGCTAACTATGATGACGCATGGAGCGCTCTTATGGAGCGGTATGAAAACCAACGACTATTAGCATCAGTACATTTGGATAGGTTATTTTTGTTCAAACCAATAATGACAGAATCATTATCAGCCTTAAATGATTTTATTGATGTTTTTAATGACAATGTAACAGCCATAAAAAATCTCGGTGTGGAAGATTTATCTGGGTTTTTACTTTTTTATATGGGTGCTAAGGTATTAGACGTAGACACGCGTCGTTTATTTGAGGCCAGAGTATCGCAATCTACAATTCCAAATATAGACGACCTGATTTCTTTTGTTCGACAACGCTGTCGAATTTTAGAAAAAATCAAAGGTTACAATACCGATAAGAAAGAATGCACAAATAAAAATAACATAGGTAGATTCTATGCACAACAAAGAACTGTATTAACAGGATCAGCAAAAAACTATAAAAAGTGCCCATTTTGTTCAGACTCTCATCCAGCGTATCGGTGTAATGTTTTTCGATCATATACTACTGAAAAACGGCGTGAAGCCGTTATTAAAGAGAAGTTATGTTTTTCGTGTTTGAGTGATATGCATCGCGCCTCGGAGTGCAAATCTAAGTTGTCATGTTCGAAATGCTAGAAGCGTCACCATACTTTACTGCATTCTAACATCGTAAATAGCCAAAACTCAATACCAGTGAGCTCAAATAGTGAAACTACTGGTACCTCAAAATCTAATGTTCAGGAATTTTTCGGTTTATCGCAGTCAAATACTACCGTCATTTTAGGTTCTGCAATTATTCGTGCGCGTAATAGTCGAGGTGATTATCAAACAACATTTTTACGATTACCTGCCGAACTGGTATTTATATATATATATATATGATTACTTTAATATAACTCATTATCTTGTAATTCTTATTATTTTATTTAGTGTAAGTACCATCCGTTTATATACAGTCCACTCCCTATTTCTTTCTCCGGCATAATTAGATAACCCAATTGGACGTTAACTAACCCGCACATTATAACCGGGCGTTCCGTTAAAACAGGAGGGCTATTTGATCTTGTGCATAAAGTTACGTAAACCTTCCCAGAAAAAATTAGAAACATTAAAAATTTATAAAAAATCTGTTATTTTATAAAATTTCCAATTTTACATCTTGGCGATTATTTTATATACATTAATATTCGAGGGTGGGCGATGGTCGCTATCGTCCCTCATCAAAAGTTTTTATTAACCAATTATTTTCTTAATTAGAACATTTTTTATTTTAATAGCTATTTAAATATTTATTTTGTTATTTAAAACAACATAGCTGACACCTTATAAGGTATAAGGGATGAATTAAAAAACAAAACCAACAAAAACTTTGTATAAAACAATTTTATAACTTTTTATAATTTATCCGTAAAAATGTATAATATATTATATCAAAGTCATACTTTCTTTAATTACTTTAATAAGTACTAATTCATGTATTGTACTTATAAGACTATAAAATTTTTAGTCATGAAATAATTAGGAAAATAGGAATTGGTGTTGCTTTTGGAATAATTCAATAAATCTAAAAATTTTACACTATCTATAGACATACACTTAAACAAAAATTTCTATTAATCCATACATTTTTCAAAAAGTAATATTAGTATAAAGTCGAAAAAATAAAATATTAAATAAAAATGTTAACGCAAAAATAGTATGTTTTTTGACTACTGAAGCCATATATGTATAATATTTATAATGTTCAATTTAACATTGTTTCAAGCTAAGAGTATTTCAAGAACAATTTCAAAAGCTAAGTTGAAAAAGTTATCCTTTGGGAATAGCTGCTATTTTGATTTCCCCTTTGGCAGATAATGGTTTAGATTTTCAAATACATATATATCTAATACAAAGGAAATACCTAAAGCATTTAAAAAAATATGAATAAATAATTAAATTTTAATATTTAGGTAATATTGGTATTATATATTATAGGTAATTTAGGTGAACAACAAATAAACTATAAAACGTATTTCAATACGTATTTTCAGTACCAGACACATTTCTGAAACACCTAATAATTACTCCACATTTAGACCCTTACCTGTTATAGCTTACTCACAATTAATTTAGCTGATGTTTTTTAATAATTTGTATCTCAATGTACAATAATCGATTCAATATTTATTAATAGTGTGTTTAACTTTATTTTCATAAAATATGAACGATATGCATCTCTAAAATTTCTAATGGATATTAAATTAATTATAAAATATGATGGTTTAAATGAAACTATTTCTAAAAAAAATTTAATAAGTGATCATAAGCATCTCTATGCAACTAAATTTGCACTTATTAACACAGCTAATTATTTAAATCCTTCTAATTAATATAATCAGTATATGATTATTGATTATTGTATGATTATTATTATTATTATTGATATGTAAACTAATAATTATTAGTTTACGTATGAATAATAAATAAATATATCTAAATCAAAAAATATGTAACTAGCAGAATGTATAATGTACTGTATATCACTATAAATAATTATTTAAACATCAAAAGTGCATACAAATGATTACTAAGACTTCTATTTTAATGATTTATTACAGTAAAAATACAAAAAAATAGTGATTTTAACGAAATTTTTAGTTTTTTTCATAAATTTTCTGTTAATAGTAATTATAAAAGATTCTGATCACATATCAATCTAAAAAATAGAATATTTTTTCCTCATTAATATATTCTATTTAATAATATAAATTCTAAACTTGGAAGTTGACCTGAAATTGTGTTTGGAAGTTTCAACATTTCTTAATTATAAACTATCATAAGAGCAACTTTAAAAAATCAAAAAAATATGTTATGTTTAATGAATACAAAAACCAATAAGAATAAATTTGATTTTATGACAAATATTGACTTAATAGTGCCACGTTTTAATGAATTTTAATAGATTAAAAATTTTGTAAGTAATTTATTTACATTTAAATGAAAAAAATTTGCTTTGTGTCTATTAAAATTAGAAATAGAAAAATAAGGACCACTCTAATACTCTTGTTATTAAATACCCTCTCTATTTAGGCGTACTAGTATAAATTATTTTGTATATTTTAGAAAAAAATACTGAATGCTTGACATAAAATCATTAGGAAAAAATGTAATTATTTAACAATTTATTATAAAAAATCTATTATTTTATTTATATTGTTATGTTTTTTTGATAAATACGATTTAAGTGAAGTATTAATAGAATTATTAGAGTTCCAGGCAGAATTGCATAACAGGACATTTGGTAAAGTAGAAGATCTGGAAAAATTCGACAAATTTATTGAAGAAATCTTAAATGATTACACTCCTGATCAAATAATGCCTGCATTACAATTACTATTAAATAATTAAGTTGTAATTTCTATGTCCAATCATTTATTGTATTTAATTAATATTTTTATTGCTTTAAAGTAATTTATATCTCGTTTTTTAATTTATTGTTCACTCTGTGCCTTTTTATAATTATTCTTGTATTAACAGTGTACTCTTTCATTTGTTTTTTAGTCATGTTTAAAATAATCCAATTCGTTGTTATTTGAACGCTATGTGGGTTAAGTTTCATTATATGTCCAGTTCATGTTGGCGTCTACTTTTTGCATATTGTTATAAATATTTAAAAAACACGCTTATTAGAAACATTACATACTGATAGTAGACTACACAAATAGAGTCAAGAAATTCATAAATAACAAAGAAAAAGTATTTAACTTCGTAGAAACCTATTATAATTTTAAATCTAATTTGACATTTAATTTAAAAACAATAAAAATGAATGATTTTAATTGTCTATTTAGTGTAATAAACAAAAATTAACATAAAGAAGTAGGGATAGATTTGAATAGAGGAGTTGTGAGTAAGGAGTGAGTAAGAGGTGAGTTANGAGGAGTTGTGAGTAAGGAGTGAGTAAGAGGTGAGTTAGAGTTGAGATAGTATATGGGAATTTTGGGGTTTAATATGTAGAGTAAAGTAATAATTTTAACT
>NW_026100277.1:0-564 GCF_025091365.1 Daktulosphaira vitifoliae
AAATTTGTTTGTACTCTGTGCGTTGGCACTTGTGTAAGGTCTAGCTACGCAAAATTTAGATAGCCGATCGGTTGCGACAAGAATATATTTGTATGATCTCGAATTTTCAAGTGGACCAATGTAATCTAAAAAAATTTCTTCCATTATTCCGCAATTATCTAATGGATTTCTACCTGCTTTAGGTGGTTTAGGTTGTTTATACGATTTTCGCTTTTGACAACTTTCGCAACTTAACACATATTTTTTTATATTTTTGCGCATTTTTGGCCAGAAATATCTATTTTTAATTTTGTCCAGAGTCTTAGTGAAACCTACATGTGCGCTCAGAGGGCTATCATGACTATCGGTAATTATGTTTTCAATGTACTTAGAAGGTAAGGCTAATACTTTTTTTGTCATGTTGTGATATTTAATAGTATAATATAAAGCGCCATTTTTATCAATAAAATAGTGTTTTGCCTTGTTAATCCATTTATTATTGCTCGCGTCGGGGTTTCTAATTGCCGTTATAATATTTTGTAAATATTCATCATTTGCCTGATCTACTTGAATATTAATTGATTG
>NW_026100277.1:4383-5436 GCF_025091365.1 Daktulosphaira vitifoliae
TTTTTTGGGTCATCCCAACTATTAGCGGTTGCTACGCGTTCGAAATTATTGAAAAATCTAGTTACGTCTTCGGAAAGTTGACCTGCGAAAATTGGTGCTGGTATTGCGGTTACAGCCATAATTCTTTTGTTATTATTAATATTTAATTTAGCCGGAAAAATTGTAGAAACTGGGCTGTTAGTTTCTAAATTTAGTGTTTTGATTTCGACTATTGTTTTTTCTAATGTATCGGGTGAAGTGGGGCCACTAGAAGAGCTTTTAGTTTCGATAGTAGGAAGAAACTTTGTATTTGGAAGCTTTTCAATATCAGACTCGTCGTCCGAGTCGTATTTTTCGACAAGCGGCGGATGATTAAGTTTCGCGCGAAGTATAGCAATAAGACTATTTATTGAACTATTGATTGGTTGCTCGCTGTTTAAACTGCCTAAAATATTAATTAAATCGTTTTTCGAACAGAAAAAGTATGTATATCCCCTATTGTCGGCTTTTAAAGTTGTCAGTTTATCGTTAAGAGATAAGGCAGCAAAGCTTTCTGCTGTATATTTCCTCGTGCTAACGCGCTTAAATATAGTAAATCGTTCTGTTGAAAGAACAACGGTAGCGCCTACTGGGTGTTTTATATTGTTACACCTTTGAAACGCGTAGGCTAATTTTAAATTTTTAAGGTTGTCTTTAATGATTTGAACGATTTGTTCTTCGTTCAAATTGTTTATATTTGAGTCCTTAAATCCTAACGTTTGCCAAGCGGTTTGACTTATGCGGATCGTTTGATTATTCTCGGCGCGCTTAAGATAATAATTATATAAAGGCATATGCGAATTTCAAACTAATTTCTTAAGCTAAGTATAGATATAATTATGAAATGCTGTTGTAAAATAGAAAATTATTTATATTGATGTGTTAGTAGTATACTTCGTAAAATTAAATAATTATATTCGTCAAACGGCAATTGGTACTAAATTAAAGCAATATAAAAAAAAATTTGATCGTTGTTGGTATATCTATTAAATCGGCACAATTAGGGGCAGATCTATTCTGTTAAGAACAGAACAC
>NW_026100278.1:0-688 GCF_025091365.1 Daktulosphaira vitifoliae
ATTACTTTATATGTAATTTGTAATAATATCAAAACTTAGAAGTGATAAAAAAAGTCTAATTTTAGATTTGAAAACAGCGCGTAAAGTTGATTTAGAAAAGTATATTTTTGTAAAATTTTTTTACTTTTTGAAAAGTAGATTTTAAAGACATTAAACTTATATACTTAACTCTATTTGAACCTTTAATCACATATGGCATAATTGGTTGGGGTAGCGCCTATGATAATGTGCTATCACGACTTCAAAAATGCCAAAATACTATTATTAGNGTCACGACTTCAAAAATGCCAAAACACTATTATTAGAGTTGCTTGTAACAAAAAATGGAGATATCCTACAAAACAATTATATGAAGAATTTTATGTACTTAATATAAATAAACTATATATAAAAACCTGTACCATTTTCCTAAAAAAACATAACCTGTTATCCCCAGTAAATCACAAAATCAACACTAGATATGCTTCTAATAACTATTCGCTAAAATATCCAAAAAAAACTGGATGTAGTAAAATATATGATATTGTTGGGACACATATACATAATATAATGCCCAAAGAAGTGGCTAATATGTCTCTTTCTATTTTCAAAAAATATATCACACATTGGCTTCACCATGAATACGATGCTATAATATTGTAGATTTAGGATTAATTTGTTTTCTTCTTGTTATTTATTTTTTTTTTTT
>NW_026100278.1:2496-5429 GCF_025091365.1 Daktulosphaira vitifoliae
ATATTATCAGTTTTCTCATTCATACCACATATTCATCAAATTACGATATAAATATTTACATTGTATTGGTCTTTTTAATATGTCTTCTTAATTATAAAAAACGCCTTTAGTATGAGAATAGTGGCGATTTGGAATCAGTGCTACGATCGCGTATTTATCAAGCATGTAAAATTCTGCAAGACTGTAAAAATAAGTATGGAATAAATAAATCGCCAGATATGAGTAATTAAACTTTAAACACTGACTTTTCAATATAAATGAATTAGCTAATAGCTTAATTATGTTTTAGATCGTTACGAGACAGTACCAAATGATTACTTAAAAGAATTTCAAAAATGTACAATCGAAAAAATAACTAAAATTGTTTCTGGTGAACTTACTCCTTATGTCGGCATTCTTGGTTTTAATTACTACCATTTTTCATACAACGAAAATCCTTTTATAATGCATTGTTGTGTTGTTTATTACACATATTTGGTGACAGATGATTCAACTTTAAATCAAAATTTGGGAACTAGTGATAGAACTCAATGAATTCCTAGGGAAATTTATGGTATCCGAACTTCCATCTATCAATTTTTTTAATGTATTAGAAATGTTTTTAACGATTTTTGACATCAGTCATAATTATTATTTTCAAATCAAAATTTAATAATGATCATTATATATGAGTGTATTATTTTTCAATTTATTACTTTAATTATAAATATTTACAGTATGTATAATAAAATTTAATAAATTAAAAATTAACGCGTTAGATTATTATTTTTGAGAAGGAAGTTTCACAGGTAAAACCGATATATTTTGTAACATTATTATGAACTTTTCAAAATTTTAATAATATATTGTTATCCGATGAATGAGGTACATTATCGCTGACAGCCGTCGACAATAATNATTTCACAGGTGAAACCGATATATTTTGTAACATTATTATGAACTTTTCAAAATCTTAATAATATATTGTTATCCGATGAATGAGGTACATTATCGCTGACAGCCGTCGACAATATGATATTAATAATGAAATTTCATNATATCATATTGATATTAATAATGAAATTTCATTCGCTAATTCGAGATTTGTTATCATTTCAATTTTTAAAATATCTCTAGTTTTCTTAGAGTCTCCTTTGAATTACAAAGATGTTTCGATTGCCAATTAAATATGAAAATAAACATATAAAAGGTTATGCAATGTGATCATTACATATGTCAATGACCGATGGATAGTATTGGTGTATCTCTAACTACAGTGGGCATTTAACCATCCGCTTGTTCATGGCCACCGGGAATTCGTTAATACCGCTCACTCCTAACTCCTTAGTTGGGTTATACGGCCAACCAAAAGGTCCATGTGGCTACCGTAGATCACTGATGACAAGATAAGATTTGTAGACTTCCTTGCAGTTTATTCACAACAAAACAAATACGAGCATACAATTGCTGTGAGGTTGTTAGTCAACTTCTTCTAGCACACTGCCTTTGATCCGCTGGTTCTGTCCTTTATATCACACCGAACACCCCACTTACGTGAACGTAAAACGCTCCTTAGTCGCTAGATGGTAGTAGATGGTGACACAGTATAAGGGAAACACACGAACACCGTGTTAAGTATAAACTGTAGGATCAGTTTATTTTTAATTCTAAATATAACAATATTATTCTAGCGATCCCTAGGGTGATCTTGGAAGCTGAGGCTTTTAATTCTAATTGGTTAATTAAAATGAATGCCCTGCGTGTTACTTAATAATCTTTACAATAAGTAGATTTTATCCCATAATTAACTGGTCATTTTGTAATTTAAATGAGAGAACCCTGTTTTGGTGATCTTGTATATTCATATAATGTGACATACATGTACAAATGATAACATAATATTATATGTTAATATTATAAGTAATAATATAATATTACAGAAAGATGACGTGTGGTAAGCAGATTTAGTATACATGAAAAAATATTTGACAANGGTAAGCAGATTTAGTATAGATGAAAAAATATTTGACAAAAAATAAATATTTTACATTTATTTGAAAGATTATTGATGTTTATACAAAATATGCCTGGACTGTGCCTTTAAGAAATAAATTTGGTTCAGAAGTAATGTCGGCTTTTAAAAATGTTCCGATCAATAGATTTCCAAAGAACTTACAAACATTTTCAATCGCTTATGAAGAAAAATATAAACTATTATTCAACCAATTGTACAATGAAAGCGGCTGTTGTGGAATAATTTAATAGAACACTAAAAGAAAAATGGTGGAAAAAATTTACCTTCATCNTAATTTAATAGAACACTAAAAGAAAAATGGTGGAAAAAATTTACCTTCATCACACAATTGGATAAACATTATAGAGGATTTAATAGTAAATTACAATAATATAAAAAACATAGAGCCATAGAATTAATTCTTAATATAGCATACCGTGATCCTGGAAATTTCAGCTTTAAACTACTACCTAATTTAAAATACAATAAAAAGTACAATATTTAAGATAAAGTTCATTTGAGTAAGCATAAAGCAATATTTTCTAAAGGATATACACAGAATTGGACATCAGAATTCTATACAACCGCAAAAATTCGTACTACAAAACCCATCGTGTACGAACTTGACATAAGTGTAAATTAGTAGACTTTAAAATCCGATTGATCGAAATAATGGAATGTTCCAACTGCAAATTTACTTTTGAATAAAAGTTGATAAGACCTACAATTATGTGGTCGTGAAGCTAATGTTTCAACTTAAATAGTTATAAATCATCGGTTAATTTAACCATAGTATTGCCCATGATAACATGCTTATCTTTCACATACTTTAAACCGTAAAGAGGGTCCATTTCTAACAACTGTCGTAATATGCACAATGTTCTGCATTACGCATCTTACATTATCAATAAAAAATTACTACTCTATATTTACTACCAAT